>NC_134474.1:20438795-20513795 GCF_964194025.1 Convolutriloba macropyga
CCAACCACCCTTTGAACACATTGTTTACATTTATCGCTACTGGCAACCTGTTTATTACAATTTTTTGAAGACTTTGGGAAAAAGTGTCAAAGTAGAATTCAAGTGCTGCATTCAGTCAAAAAATTTAATCATAAATAACCTTAACAACAGCAGCGGTCCTAGCAACGAAGAAAATTGTGTTGACGATCTTATTTTGAGTGAGCTTCATGCTATTTCCGAGAAGCACAGCAACATCGGCTACCCACAAAAGAAAACGCTGCTAATTTTTGATGACTGCGGTGAGGAAGTTATGGAGAGCAAGGCTTTCGCTACATTGGCGACAGCCGGTAGGCATAAAAACATCTCTACAATTTCCATTAAACACAATCTCTATCAACAGGGCCGTTATTCGGTTACCATTGATAAGGGCACAACACATATCGTTCTCACAAAATCACCACGCATTGGTACGCAATTGAAAATCTTAGGCTCTGAGCTGGATACTGCAACGCCTGCGTTTCTCAACAGCTGCTATAAGCATTGCATTAGAGTTCCATTCGGTCATTTCCTAATTGACTTGACACCCACATGTCCCGATAGTCTGAGATTTTGTACATACATCTGCAATACTACCGTATGTAGCAAAAAAGATATTTTATTATCATCTGACACGCAATCAAAGCAAAGGAGAGCAGTCAGTGGTTCCTTTGCAAATGAAACAGATGATCAGTGACAGTTTCCGTTAGACTCTGGTCAAAAACAGCCGGTACCTCGGCGCGGGGAGTGCACCCATTTCTTTCTCTCCTTTCAACAAGTCTGTTCGAACAGTTTTACCCTACATCAAAACGGCTCTATTCTAGTGGACGAATTACATGGTTCGTTCCGTGAACTTTACCAAAATTGTGCAATTGCACTAGCGAGTGGTGGCAGAAGTGATCTGCAAAATATGAGTTAAACATTGCATGCACTGGAGCTGAACAAAATCCGAAAAAAATTTTTCCCCTATTTTAACATTTTTTTTGTGCTTATTGTTATGTCATATCGAGCAAAGCAGGCCTCGTCGAATACAGCGTCAAAGTTTATTGAGTTTGCACTAGTTCCATTGCTGAAAGAACTAGAAGAGCCAAAAAATGCTATTCATATAAATTTGCTGGCAATGCAGCCACTGTCCAAAAGGTCATTTTCCTCTGTCCCAAAAACAGATAGCTTCAATACAACGGATATCAATAAAGAAGATCACGACAACGAGTCAGCTGCTCACAACAACAGACAAGACAACCTGTCAACAAATATTGAAGGAAACTCTTCTTTCGACCCTGTTAGGGAAGAATCGGTTGTCAGATCTTCTTTGAAACAGTTGGATAGAAAAAAGAAAGGAGGTCCACGCTCCCAAAAGTCAACAGTAAAAAAAGATGGTGCTACGCTGAAACGTTATCGCATGCGAGCTCTTTTGTCTCTGATTGACTCCAATCCCAGTCTTTATTTCAGCCAATCTAGTAATCGCTTACTCCTCGGATCTAATTCATTTCAGTCGGGCGATCAAGTTGACATTACAAATTCTGTTAACCTGATAGAGTTTCTTAAGAATTTGCAGATTCATAATAAAAAGTTGAATGGGATGGAACGTCAAATTGTTGAAACATTATTGATGGTGCCGATAACAAAAGACAAAGTTGATCATCTAAAGTCCTTGCTCCTAAACAGGTCGGCGATGCAAGTCATTGACGATAAAGTTAGCTCATCCAAGCTAAGTCTTGAGTGACAGTTATTGTTGTGTTCTACTCATAATTTCTATATACTGAACTGAAATCTTTAAAGCATGGTTTCTGTTAAAACTACAAAAAAGGCCTTTAAAAAAGCTGAAAGACTCTCAGAAGCTGAGTATCGTTACTTGAAAGGAATCTATACATCGCTGAACAACCCTGCGGCTTATGGTGGAATTTCTAGTCTGAGAAAAGCCAGCGGGTTACCCTTGTCCAAAGTGCGAGAGTTTTCGGAGAGTAGTAAAGTGTATACAAAGTTTAAAGCTGCAAGACAAAAGTTCAAAAAACTTAAAGTCAGAAGTCTTGAAGTGAACCATATTTGGTCCGTTGATGTCGCTTTTATGAATAAATTTTCAAAGGAAAATGACGGCGTCAGTATCTCCTGATTGCAGTTGATGTGTTAACACGTTTTCTACAAGTTCCCACAATGAAATCAAAATCTGCTCAGGCAGCTTTTGATGCTTTTTCAAAGATGATTAATAGCAAAAAACCAACATCAGTACCCATAAAACTTTGGACACTTTAGAAAACACTTTAGAAAACACTGTGAGGAGCTAGGAGTTGAAGTTTATAGCACTTATGGTGATTCGAAAAGTGCTATTGCAGAGCGGTTTGTGCGGACGTTGAAGAATATTTTATTCAAATTTTTTGAAGAAAGTGGTTCATGTAGATATTTGAGTCATCTTCAACAATTTGTGAGGCTGATAAACGCTGGAGTCAACTCAAGCATCGGTTTAGCTCCCGCAGACGTCTCTAAGGAACATGTTAGGAGTATTTTTCTGCAAAACAGTCCCAATGCTTACGATAAAAGACCAAATTCAGGTATGAAGAGTTATCGTACGCCACCAAAACTGTTTGGGCGAAAAAAATGAGCAGGAAAAAACAAACTGTTCGCTTGTCTTTTCAGCGAAAGCCCTTCCAGAAAGGCTATAAGCAGCGATTTACAGATGAAGTCTTTGCTGTTGCAAGAGTGTCCTTTCCGCGTAATCGTAGTGAACCTATAACCTATGTACTGCATGATAACAAAGGCGAAGAAATTCTGGGACGTTTCTATGCTTCTGAACTAGTTGCTTTTAAGTATGACGAAGATAGACATCGTGGCCGCCAGCAAGTAGGCTTTGCAGCTGAAGGCTTGGTTAATTGGTCATCTTAAGAAATCGTTTGTGATCGGGTTGATGGGCAACCTGCAGTTCAGTACTCATATTGATTGTAAAGCGATTCAGTTGTCAACGCCGTGCTTCAACTTCAGCGGGGGAAAGGCAGAAACTTTTTTTGTTTGTAGACAGTTCTTGAATGGACGTCAAGTACCATTCTAATCGCATACTTTCTTCACGAGCAAATCCTAGTTTTTATTCTGGTTCAACAAATCGTCAATACGGCAGTGGGCTGGGTTCTGCGCTGCGTCTCGGTTTGAAAAGTTTTGTGATACCACTTGCAAAGCGATACGGTCTATCCTTAGCCAAAAACTTGGTACAAAGTGCCGCTCCTGAAGTGCTAGGGATAATAGAGGGACGTACAAAACCAAAAGCTGCCCTGAAAAAAACTTTACGCGAAACGGTAAAAAACAAATTGGAAGTGGTCGCTCGAGAAGAAAAAGAAAGAGAAGTTCAATAAAAAAAGGGCGACGACGTCTGTCATCGAAACCTAGACGGAGAACCAAAGCAAAAAGAAGGACAAAATCAAAGAAAAAACGCTCCCGCTACCAGAGAAGAAAATCAAAAGGCTCCGCACGAAAAACGATCAGAAAGCGTTCCACAAGGAAAAAGCGTGTCTTGAGAACAAACCGTACGCATACAGCGAAAAAAAGAAGAACTATAACAAGCAAGATTTCTTTTCCTCCATCGTCCACGCTGCGACTTAACTGATTGATTGCAATGTCTCATTCTTTCACCTATGCCGATCCCCCAGTTTCAGCAACCAGCTCAATGTTGGACCTCTTTGGTACAAGTCAAGTTTTGGTTGATTTTGTCCGCGCTTACGACAAACAAATTTTCCCGCCAACAAACTCTGATGGCCCAGTGTTGGAGTTTGAATTTCAGGCGCCACGTACGGAAATATGTGGAACTTTAGCCGATCTAAACAACATTTTACTCAAAATGGAATTATTGTTGATTAAAAAATCATCAGGCGAAGCAGCTGTTAGGAAGAAAAAAAGTGATGGCACAGACGGCGAGCCCCTACCAATTTTTGTGAATAACATCGCTAATAATTTGTGGCAAAATGTGGAAGTTTTTTTGAATGGCACCATGGTCTCCTCGTCCAGCAATTTGCAGCCCTACAAGTCCATCTTAGAGGCTGACCTCAGTTACAACCTGACAACCAAGCAGAGCATAATGGCAACTCAAGGCTATAGTTTTGAACCAGATCCTTCGGATTTCAACAATTTGAAAAACGATGCTTTTTCCAGACGGCATGAAATTGTAAACTCAGGGCGTAGCTTTCACACTTATTCCACCATTTCTGACAATTTTTTGAACGGTGTTGACAAGTATTTGATACCTGGAGTTGAAGTTCGGATCAGACTGACACGTTCCTTGGACAAGATCAATATGCTTCAGCCTGGAGGTTGTCAGGATGCGAGTAGTTTCACAATCAAGGTCCTAAATGCTTCTCTATTTGTACACTTGTTGGAACTTCGAACGGAGACCTTTATTTCACTGGAAAGAGCTTTAAGGAAAAAAGCAGCTCAATATGAGTGGCAAGAGTCTCCCATTACTTCTTTTCTAATCACTACAGGCACCAGCGTTTTTTACCAGGATGATTTGTTCAATAGAGCTCCAGCTTGCAAATTGGTTGTGGTCTTGGTACTAGAGAACTCTTTCACGGGAACGTACAAATCTAATCCTTTCAATTTCGAGGACTTTGATTTGAGTTCAGTGAGGGTCACACAAGAAGGATCGCAAGTAGGTGGCACAGCCATTGATATCTCTAAAAGCCACGTCCGTCTCTACCACACAACAATGACGGCCTTGGGTCACTCTGTTGGCGGTAACGGAATTACTCTAGAAAACTTTGCCAATCATTTTGCGTTGGTCTTCAATCTTACAGCCGATTCCAATTTACGGGACAGAACAATCCGTCCGGAACTTACTGGTGCACGGTTGGGGATCGAATTTAAATTCAAAACACCAACCAAGCAACCCATTAGAGTCATACTTATGGCTGAACGTAGATCTGTTGCTTTGGTTAATTGCAATAGAGAAGTTATCAAAAACTCAGCTATTTACAATGGTTGACAACAGTGACATTGATCGTTTTGTCAGTATACACTCTGAGCTTAGCCTACGTTACCTTGGCTGTTATTCTGCTGACAACTTCCCTTTCATTCAGCGAAACAAATTTGTTATTGTTAACAATCAACCATCTTGCTTTTTTGGGGAACACTGGCTTTTGATCGCAGACAGTAATTGTCAACTACTTTTCTACGACTCCTTCAAAAGAGATCTTCACAAAGTTTTCCCGAGTACTTTTAGAAGACTGCAGAAACTCTACAAAAAATACATCTATTAAATTTGTCGAAATTCGTCCATTGTTCAAACAGCTAGCGACAAGTAAACTTTGTGCATTGTACTGTTTATACGTTGCTCGCTGTATCTATTTACCGACCCGAACTTTTCCTTTTTATCTAACTGAAGAAGAGTTGCTACAATTTGCTGCTGAAAAATTTAGTATTTCTACAATGAAAATAAATTCTTTGAAAAGTTGTTTTTTTTTGCAAAACGTGTGCAAGCTATCAAAATAAGATTTATTTTTTTTTGCAATAATAGGATGGAGTTGATCCGACAGATTGAAAAAAAAACTAAAAAAAAACAAATGAGTCAGTAAAATAAACAAACACGCAAACCTAAAAATTTCCAAAAAAGTTATTTAGTATGTCGAGCACAACTCAAGTTTTACTTCTGCTTCTGCCATGTTAGTCGACTACCCTAACTCGGACAATAACGCGAGTGATGTGTCTATCCCTCCGTCGCCTCAGTTGGAAATGGAGATTGGAGATGAGTTAGCACTAATGTTTGAAGACGGAAGTGCGCAAAATTCCCTGGAAGATGTGGAAGATGACGATGAGGAGGTCACTCCACCGGAGGCTCAGATTGAGACCTCGACGCCGAGGAGCGCAGTCTATTCTAGACTCCTCGTCCTCCTCGTCCTCGGACGATGATAATGGTAGTCGGATGGCCTTGGATGAAGAAGAGACGGCGATTACGAGGCCTTTAAGTTCACATCTGTTGCAGTTTTGCCATCTGCTCCGAATGTATGGATGTCCAAGAGACGGAGAAAGACAGGCTTTAACTCAAGCCTTGGTTTTCCTTGGGCGTCATGCAGGAGGGTATGATAACAGCAATGGCGGCTTGCTGAATGAAGCCGCCAGAGTGTTGGAAGAAACAGTATTTCTCTCGTCGCCTGAGTCACCAATTACTGGTGAGGTGTCGAATCAGGCACTCGAAAATACCGGGGATCCGATGATCCACCTCCCTCATATGAAGAAAGTGAGGCCGCTGAAATACGGTTTCTTTCTCCACATGCTCCCAACAGAAATGCTTCACCCAACGCGAGGAGAAGAAACAGAGAAGAGAGAGACAGGGTGAGCTTAAATAGTTTTCAATGCATTTTGATCCTGACTAATGTTGTTGATGTCTTGGGAAAAGCTGATGCGGGCAGTTCTAGTAAAGGATTCTTTGTTCACTTTGTTTTTTGTTTTTTACAGCAAACGGTTGATCAATTCCGCAGCATCTTGAGGCAGGCAGATGATCTCGCCGGCCTTGAAGTTGAGCAGGCTGAAGAAATTGGTGACGACGAAGCCCCGTCACAATTGCTGCGTCGCCTTGAACGGGCTGAAACCCTAAACAACAACAGCCTCGTAAAACACGTACACCATATAGGCGGAATTATGAGGAGGTTGCAGCTTCGTGTCGGTGACCCAGCTACTTTTTATCAGATGCTGCGGGAGGGGAATCTAAAAGAACTTCGTGTGCGGCAGTATATCTCAATTCGGACTACATGTGAGATGTACCCAAGTTTGTTGAGCGTGACAGGCTTTCAAAACTCTTCAAGTCTTTTGACGGGATACAAGAAATTGCAGAACGCCTGCCATGAAGAGTGGGGGAGTTAATGGCGGCTACTAGTTGATAGTCATGCAAACCCTGTCCAGCGAGTGCGGGCAAACTGGCTTGCTGACTATCATTAGTTGAACAGACCAAAAATAAACTCGAGTCTGAGTCGTACAAGCCCTGTCTAGCGAGAGCAGACATTCTGGCTTGTAGACTTTGCAAAACACATCTCTTTTTATGTTAAGTTTCTTTAGTTTTGTAGTTTAATTGATTTATACTCTTAAAAATTTGTTTAGAGTAAATAAAATATCGAACAAACTGCCAGTTTTGAACCATGGACACTTGGCGAGCAAGTAATTTTTAATTAAACACGCAGCCAATTCGATATTTGAACTAAGATGTCTAAGCTTGTTGTCGTTGGTGCGTCAAATATTGAAAAAGATTATGAGTTGTGCTGGTGTCAAAATGTGGACCATAAATGTATAAAGGACATTCATTTGCCTGAGTGGGTGGAAGAAGTCAAATTTGTGAGCGTGCCTGGTGCTCGTGTAAATCATGAAACAAAAAGCCTTCAGTAATTTTTTCTTTGTTTTAATATGGAAAATGTTTAATTTTTGACATGTCTGTTTTTGTTTTGTATTTGTTTAGTAATCTTCTAATGGAGGCAATTACGCACGCACCAAAAGC
The DNA here is from genome assembly GCF_964194025.1 of Convolutriloba macropyga. NCBI lineage: Eukaryota > Metazoa > Xenacoelomorpha > Acoela > Convolutidae > Convolutriloba > Convolutriloba macropyga. The sequence goes on from NC_134474.1 coordinate 20,446,273, forward strand.
TATTTTAATATATTGTGATATTGTTGAAAATTCGCTGGAGTACCATAACGGTCATGAAGCGCTGGATGGAAAAAGTTGCGCAAAGGTAATAGAGGCGCAAGCGAAAAAGTATACTGACATCAATATCGTGGTGATGCACGCGCAGTGGAGAAAAAGTCTCAAGTTGGCTCAAAATGAAGAAATTGGTTATTTTAATAACATTATCCATAGAACAAGTTGCATTATTGACGTTAAAATTCGAACCAGCGCTAAATTCACACGAATTATTGACGAGGAGACGGGACGGAAGGAGTCAAACCTGAATGTTCACCACAGGCGTCAAACAGTGTGCTTCAATGTTGGTATTCGTATTAGGAAGGCAAAGTGAGGTTAGTAATATTTGAATTTGTTTTTTCTAAAATGAGATGTTTCTAAAATTAGAACAATTTCATTGTCGGGTAGGCTCCGAAAACCGAGGAAGAATGCATGTGCTGATTGGGTGCCGAGTATCACCCTATCGGCATATGTATTCTTCTCTCAAGTTAATCAACAAAATATTAATTCTTGAATTCATTACATTTAGTATTATATCTGTTGGTGCCATATCTCTACACCTAAAATAAAACCCTTAGCTTGTTTCCTCTTTTTGTTATTACCGATTTCAATGACAAAATCTCTGTAGTATTTTTGTCCATTTTTCCCATTTCTGTCATCAATGTTTTTATATTAGCCGCTCACTAGCCACCAACCGATCTTGCAAAACTAAACAAGTTGCATTGAGAAAGTATGTTCAATCTACTGAGCAGATGTTTGTTGTTAAACAAATTCCTTGTAAATTGTTGTTGGAAATATTAAAAAAATTGTTGTCAAGTTGTATACAACAATTACATTTATAAATACGTCAAAGCGTCATTTTTTAAATTTGCCATTAATGACAAAAAAATGGATTTGACAGAATATTTCCAGTTGATTCTTAGTTTGATAATTACAGCAATACTTTGAATTCTGACAGGTAACCTTCCCTTTTTATCACTTCAGAGAGTACATAGTTTTAAATTAATAATGTTTTCTTATAATTTTTGTCTTATTTATGTTTTGTGTTGTTTCAGTGCTTTCGCAAACTTTCAGTTTCGGAGAAAAATAAAATATCTCTTGGCTTTCGTAATAAGTTTCTATCAATTGTTTTGTTCAGTGGGAAAATCTGGGTCATTTTTGATTACAGGAAATCTTTTCCTCAAATTTTGGAGCAATCTATCCCTTCTGTTCCACAGTTTTTAGTAATATTATTTTTACTTTGGTTTCTGCATTGGTATATGGTTTGTTTATTCTTCTAAGGAGGCTGATAGTAAGGTCTTTTATGTTATTCATTTCTCTGTATCGTATTTCAGAACTTATCCCGTAGTGTTTGCTCAATTTGTTTTACGTAAGTCACGACTTTCTTGTTTGACATACCTCACTCGCAGTTTCATTTGAATGAAGTTTACAGTTATTCAAACAAAATTATGCAATAAGCCTATTACAATCAAGGTCAAAAAAGCAAAGTCAAAGGAGACCGGTTGAACTGAAAAAACCTGGTGATTATGGCATCGTGCATTAGCTTATCCGAGTTTAATAGAGCGATTGTTAGCTGGCATTGTTAGCTAGTAAGCTGCGCAGCCTTTAGTTTAGAATCCGAATTAAGTATGTTTGATCTATCTAACTAAAACTGCACACAACGCTAGAGCAAGAAGCCTGTCAATTTGTATCTTTTCTATTTGCTTGTTTCGTTTCAATCCCTATTGGCGTCAAGGAGGAGAACTCGGCCATTTTCCGGCTATATGCCAAATATGTTTGTATTTCCCCCCGTGTTTAGAACAAGACTGACCTTCAAAAAATTTTGGATGTTCTACCAGATGTCTGCTGTTTATCTCCATCAGAAAATCTTAGAGCGAATAAGATTGAAAATGATGAGAATTCTGACCGATTAATACGTGGAGCCGATCCGAGTGAATTAGAGCTGCACTGTTACAAAAAAGCTTCTGCTACATTGTTGGAATTTTGCTCGGATGCAACTCTAGAATCGTCTAACGATTTGATCCGGTTATTAATAAACGTAACAGAGCTACCAAACCCAACTTGGTCCCAACTGCGTCATTTCTGCGAGTTCTTGAGCCGCCAAGTGGATGCTTGCGATCGAAATGTGTTTGTCTCCCAGAGAGAATTTGTGGGGCTACATGAATTCCTTACAAAGCACTGCATAATACCGATGAGCCTTGATTTTTCTTTACCATCTTTGACTGTATCGGAGTCGTCTCAGATACTTAGTTTGGGCAGTGACAATACCCCAAGCTATGAAAGGCTTCAGATCAGACGCAAATGGGAGCAGCAACACCATCCCTACGTCTTTTTCAATGCTGACGACTCGACATTTACTTTTGTGGGCGTCGTAATTCGCAACAACAATCTTCTTCTTCGAGACAGCTCTTCTGGAAATTACGAAACTATTGCACAGAATGTTATGTCATCCGCTCTCTCTTCCAACATAAGGTTTCAGAGCAGCATATTTAAATCGGAACAGAAACAAGACATTTTGAACGAAGATTTTAGCCTTCTATCGGTTGCAGAGAAACGACGGAAATTATGCCGAGTAATTGGTATCGACGACCATGAAATGAACCGAATTCACTTTGACGAGAATTACGAACTCACTCAAGACAATGTGATGAAACTGCTTGCAATCTACATGAGATTTCGGTGCAACATTCCAGTTGTGATCATGGGCGAGACAGGGTGTGGGAAGACGAGGTTGATTGAGTACCTATGCACCCTACTTGCTAAAGGCAGGATATACCGGGAGGTAAAAGCCGATGGAAAACAAATGGTAACTGACAAACCAGTTGTGAACAAAAAAATAGTGAGAGTTCACGGAGGCATGAGTACGGATCAGATTGCTAAGCATATTGAAGAAGCAGAAAAACTGGCAGATAAAGTTGAAAACACGCGAAAGGTTGAAGAACAAATAAGCCAAAAGAAGGTGGAGTTGTTCACGGTTTTGTTCTTTGACGAAGCGAACACAACAGAAGCGATTAACGCAATTAAGGAAATTGTGTGTGACGGGCGAATCAACGGACGAAAAATTAAAGCAAATAACGGGCTCAAGTTAGTTATAGCTTGTAATCCGTATAAAAAGCACAGCGAAGAGGCTATAGAAAAAATAGAGGGACAAGGCCTCGGTTTTTATGTCAAGTCTTCAAAAACCAAATTTACATTTGATCAAAACATTCCAATGAGACATCTAGTCTATCGAGTGAACCCACTTCCGCCGAGTCTTTTGCCTCATGTATGGGACTTCGGCCAGCTCTCTGGCCCCGTTGAGCGCAGCTATATCCAGCAGATAGTAACAAAAACGATTCAAGGCTTGAAACTGACGAGTGAAGATATTGGCTTTATTTGCGACGTTCTTCAGGCCTCGCAAAACTTTGTCAGAATGGCAAATACGCAGCAGCTTGTCAGTCTGCGAGATATCGAGAGAGCTATGGTTGTCTTCGCGTTCTTCTACAACAAATGGTCAAAGGTAAAAATGATTTTCCTTTCGTTTTTGCGAATTTTAACATCAATACACTCATCTTGCTAGAATGGTCTGACAAAAAGATATTGGTTTATACTCTTACCTGTTACGGCCTGGTTAGAGATCTTTTTTGCCGCTCCATCTTTGCTGCTCCCCGACAATGGTATGGATTGGGTCTGATCTGAGGTGTTTTTAGAACAGAACGTTTGATAACGATCATTTTTACGCAAATTTTGACCCTAAAAATGGTATGTCTTGAGTTTGGATAATTGTCTGGGTTCAGTCTGATCAGAAGTTTTTTCTATGTTGGTAGTTTAGTCCAGAAAAACTCCTGATCATGAATAATTTGGATATATTCCGTCTGATTAGAGATTCTTTTGGTTTTGGTGGCCTAAGAAGAGGTCTTTTTGATTCGGTTTGGAACTTAAGTGAGAGAGGAGATCCGGTGTATCAATCCTTGATGAGGTAAAAATTTGGGTGATATCAACTTTGAACAAAAACTGTGCATTAAAAAGTGTCTGGATCCTCAGAGAAAAGTCAATGGAAACTATAATCGAAGTTTTCATGATAGAATTTTCTTTATTAACCAAAATTGTGGTTGTCCAATATACCCCACAGCTAAATTTTTTGAGAGGCAACTAATTGCATTGTCTATCAACTTTCCATTTTTCAAATGTTTCATTTTATGTACTAGTTATACACCTGTGGAAGTGAACTCCAGAGCAAATAAATTGATTTAGATTGTTGTTTTGCTTTTAATCAATTAATTTTTTTCAAAGAATGTGCATTAAAAATTGTCTGAATCCTCAGTGAAAATTGAATTGAGCTTTTCATAAACAAAAATTGCGGGTGTCCGATTTATTTCAATGTTTATTTTTTTGGGAGAAAACTTATTCCCTTGTCTATCAGTATTTCAATTTTCAACACTTCATTTTGGCGTGGAAGTGAACTCGAGAGAAGGACCACGTATAAATCGTCTTAGATGATGCTAAAAACTGATATTCTGAGAAGCCGTAGTTTTGACAGTAAAAGCAGTCAGATCCCGTGTTTCAATTCTTGATGAGAAAAAGTTTGCTTGATGTCAACTGTTTAACACATAATATGCACTGAAAAGTGACTGTTTCCTCAGTAAAAACTCAATAGCGGTAACAAATTGTCTTTTCATGAAAAAAAAAGATACAAACTCTAAAACTGTAGTTGTTCGATTTTCCCAAATGTTTATTTTTTGCGAGAAAACTGTTTCCTTTGTGTATTGTCTATTTTAAAGTTTTTTTTGTGTGTTTTATAGAAGCTGTTTAACATAAGTGACGTGAAATTGAGAGAAGGATCAAAGATTAAACGGTCTAGATGATGCAAAAAATTATAATCTGAGGAGTAATTTCGAAAGTGGAAACAGTGAGAACTGGTGTTTAAATTGTTGAGGAGATAAAGTCTTGTTTGATATCAACAGTTTAACACAGAATGTGCATTAGAAAATGTCTGACTCCTCAATGGAATTCAAAGGCAATAAAATCCGTCTTTTCATGAAGGAATTTGCTACATTATCCGAAGTCATGCGTGTCCGATTTATCCCAATGCTTGATATGTCTCGAAATAACTGATTCCATTTTTTATCGATTTTCCATTTTGCGACACTTCTCTTGTATATGTATTAGTTTTAAAAGTGGTACACGTTTCAACAAGAACTTGAGATGAGTATACTAGAAGTACGACCATCAGAAGTTTGAACCTGCGCACCCTCTACCCTCTAGTATAAACTGGTGCGGCCAGTGAGGCTCGCATAATGGTTTTCTATCTTCTAAGCAAAAAAGTAACAAAACTGATCAAACATAATCTCCTCTGGAGGAACGCCGAGTAGCACAGCTCTTTCAACCGGCTCCGGTAATACAGGTACAACAACTGTAAGCTCCGGATCAGTCGGCACTACTAGAGTAACAAGAACATTAATTGATACCCCCTCTCTCTCATCCCAATATGTCACTTGTCACCTTCTCGGGAAACGACCGAAGACAAAATGCAAGTGATTTTTGGAACTACGTTGGGTTTCTTCTCGAGTTTTTGGTTTCGATTACCTCTCCCTCCTCGGTGAACAGAGATGCAATTTCTGTATGCATTTTAAAGTTACTTTTGGAGTGTTGTATTATGTGGTGTAGATGTGGTGGAGATTCAGAAGAATGAATCGATTCAATTTTGGTTGAGACATTATAGTTTTCTCAATGGCAATTTGTCCGTCCATGCGGATTACAAAATACTGAGCTCTGATTGGTTAACTATTACGGCGTCATTTTGTCGTTTTGGATGGAGGATTATTGAAATTTAATTTGCCTATTTGCATAAAATATTGAGAGCGGATTATTACTCGCAAAACCTGCGGAATATTTAATTCTGATTGGTTAATTGAGGGTTGTCCGTGAAGACAGAGCGAATAGGAAATTTCACTGGTTGGATTAGGTTTCTATTTCTTTATAAATGGAGAGATTTTCTGTGTGTAATATTAGTCTAACTCTAATAATAATGCACAAAACTGCAGTAAGAGGCGAATTACTCTGCATTTGAGCGCTTAGATTTAGAATTTGATGCCAGAGAGATGAAACTTTTCTTCTCTGAACAATATATATCGACTCAAATTGTACTCTCTGAAGAGGAGTTTTATTCGCTGCGGGTTGCGCAGGAGTATTTTATAAAAAATAAAGAAGGAAAATTGATAAAACATGCTAATATGTGTCCTGCTACGGTGCAGTACCTCAAATTTGGTTGGGGAACGAGGTAATCGTTCGAAGTTAGAACTATTTTTTTGGGAATATAGTGGGGAATAATAAAAAATCTTTGAACTTTAGTTCGAGCGTAAGCTAACAGCACCGTACCTTGAGTGTCGTGAAACAACTATGAACTATGTATTCGAGCTTTGGCGAATGTGGTGGACCACCGAGACAGCAAATGCTGCTCAGCAACTATATGAGTTGGCTGTTGTTCTATGATGTGGGCTTCTTTTTAGAAACTTGACTCTAACCAAACAGTTCATTAAACTAATTAAAGTTGCAAGGGCTCGATTATTGTAATTTTTGTAATTTTGGTTTAAAAATTTATGTAATTTGTAAATTTATTTTTGTAATTTTGGATAATTTAATAAAAAATATTTGTCTAAAAGAAATATTTCTTTTGAACTTTGAAATTTAAATCTGATGGGATTGTATTACCATAGCGTATAGGTTCAGTCCGTGTTCTCTGCGGTCTGACGTCAGAATAAGGTTGGTTAGGATTAGGTTTCATTTTTACTGGGTGGGGGGTTGCACTAATGATAGTACTAAATGTATGAGAATTGGATGTAGTACTTTGTGAACTACTTTGGGGGATAAACAAATTCCTGTTAAGTAGTGTACCTTCACTATCATTCCTATTTGTTTTGTATGGGCTTTTAGGCGCACTCCGGCATGTGTTAACAGTAGTTGAGTATTCAACTGGTTGCGGTGATGTTGTTTGTTCAGCCTGATTATTTGCGTTGTTATTAATTGGCCACGGCGTATATTCTGGGTTATCAATTGTTTTGTGATTTAATCTGTTTTTTGAGTACTGGTTGAACCTATCATAGTAGGCCTGTGAATAATCATATTTAGTATTATAGTCCTGTACTAACTTGTCTATTTCTTGTTCTTTAAGACAGTATTCTACTAAGTGATTCCTATGCACTGCCTTCTTTTGTTCAGTCGTGTCATGAACAGTTTTATAAGCAGTGTTAGTTATTTGTCTAGTAACAGTATAAGGTCCAGAGCGTAACTGTTGTAGCTTTTTGGATTTCAATACTCCCTTAGCGTGGTTCTCTAGTAAAACATTACGACCGATTTTTATTGGTTTACCCAGTTTAAATCTGTTCTTGTGCGTTGTTTGTAATTTGCCGACAGCGAGTGTATGTCTTACAAAAGATATTTTTAAGTTCGTTCTCGCGTTGTAGTATAGTACTAGACAATCGATTTTGTAACAGTTTATATTCCTTCTCATTTTTACAAGAGTTTTCAAAGTGAGTGTGTAAGGGAAGGTCTTTACAATACTGTGAAATACAGTTTCGTCTGTTATCTCGTAGTAAGCCAAGCTTAAGGCAGATTGGAATTTGCAGTTTAATACTAAATAATATCTCGTACGGAGTATATCCTGTACTGTAATTTATTCCAGTATTACGGGCAAAGGCGAATTTATTAGTAAGGCTAGCCCAGTTAGATCCGGTGTCGTTAACAAAACTGCGCAAATAGTTCGCCAAGTTCTTATTTTGTACTTCAACCTTGCCATTCGTTCAAGGTGAGTATGAGGTCCGTGGTTTTAATGTAATTGCGAATTCGTGTGTCCAGTGCACAAAATCATAACTTAAAATTGCAGTAGTAATGCATTTTTCTATTAATTTAAAAGTTTCTGGTGCATCAGCGGTTTTTGATGGATACACTTGTATAAAGCGAGAGAAACTATCTACTATGACTAGACAAAATTTCTTTTGGTTACAACAAGGCCTAAGTGGGCCCTTGTGGTCTATGTGTATAGTATGGAATGGAGTTTTTTCTAATTCTCCTCACTGTTCTAAGATTGCTTTGTTCAGATCATGTCTTTGTGGTTTTTGCTTTTGGCAATGTAAGCAGTCATGGACTAGCATTGTAATCCATTTGTACATTCCGGCCAATAAAAGAATCTGCTAATGTTGTTAAATGTACATATGTCTCCACGATGCCCACTTAGCGGATTGTTGTGTGCTAACTCAAAGCATTTCATAAATAATGAAAGTGGAACACATATTTTTGAATCGTATAAACCATTCTCGTGTGGTTTATTGTAATAAATTAAGTCATATTGTTCCTCGAGTAGTAGTAGGTCAAATATTTTTTGTATGCACATAATCCTTTACAATGCTTAATTGTACTTGTGCTCGGCTGTTCTTTGCCTGCCTTGAGCCATTGGCGAACGGTTTGTAGAACAGGATCATTTATTTGTTCGCGCAAAATTGTATCTGTGTCTAATTGAGCTTGTTTAGTAAACTCTGTTAAGTTTAGTAGTAAGTCGTTACAAGATATTTTAACTACTTCTGTGTGTAGAGTTGTCGGTTCTACAATGTCAAATTTGTGCGTACGTTGTTTGTATTCCTCCTTCGCCTGTTCTAGTTCTTGTATTAATGACATATCTACATTTCCTTTTTGCAATTCTAACCTGTCTTCATCATCAAGACCGTCGTCTACTGCATGTACTTCTTTGGGTATTTCTTCACATATGTGATTGTTAAGGCTCTCTGTAGACACATTTTCCGAAGACATCTTTCTGATTTGGTTTATTTGTTGTCCATATCTGAACGAGTCTTAAATATTGTATATTGCACTACATGTCTGTTCTTTATCGTCACTTGCGTCGTTAATACTAATATCTTCGTCGATTTTGTTTAATATTTTCTTTTTCTGTCCTAGTATATGTACAATTACCGGATATCTAGTATTTGGTGGTACTTTCTTTTCATCACAGTGTGGTAATGAATAGTTTATTGGCTTGTAATCCGATGTGTAGAAGCGAATGTCCTTTGGAACTGTTTTGTGTTCAATTTGAAACTTTCTCGCTTCTTCTTGTGGGACTTGTCTACTGAGTAAGTCGGGGAAGGCGAGGTTTTTACCTTCGGTGCATATTATCCTTAGATTCTAAAATTTAGTAAGTACTACTTGATACTTAAAAAATCTGTGCGATAAATGTCCTCGACGATGCCAAAGGAACAATATAGGCTTGTGATCACAAAAAATATGGGGTAGGGGGAAACTATAATGTAGAACTCGTAAATTTGTAATGCGGACACTATTCCGCACAGTTCTCTATGCTGTAGGGACATTTTTTGTTCTGCTTTATCGAATACACGGGAGTTTGCTGATACAATTGGTTTCCCCTCGAATAACTGTTGTATTATTATACTACCAGTCCCTTAGTTTGAGGAGTCAGTTTTATTTGGAAGGGATATTTTGTGTTGGGGATAGCGACGGAAATATCGTGTGAGAATTTTGCTTTTAAGTTATCGAATACTTGCTGGTGGTTATCCAGCCATTCGAAATTTGTTTCATTCTTTACTCAATCATATAGTTGTTTTGCGTCAATATGAAAGTTTACAACATAATTCGCATAGAATCCCATTGCCCCTAATACGCTGAGGAGTCGGTTTTTGATTCTGGAGTTTTTGAATTTTGTATATCGTCAATGCGTGACGTTAGTGCGCTAAATGTTCCTTTTGATATTACGTGCTCGAGAAATTTCACTTTTCGCAAGAAGAATTTGGTTTAATCTGGCGCAGCTTTTAGATTTGCTTTACGCCATAGTGCATGATATTCAAGTATCACTGTGAACATTTCCTGTTTATCCTGCGCTTGTAGTAGTGTATCGTCAATATAAGTAATAGCTTGCCTTCTCATTTTTTGTAGTCCGAATGCATAACGCATAAGTTTAATATCGAAGTTCGGAATGGGCTTTAAGCCGTAAAATCCGACTTGATAGGTATATTGACGTCCATCTACAATAAAACTAGGTAATTTCTGAGTTTCTGTAAGGAGCACTTGACGATAAGCGCACGACAAATCACTACTTGTAAAATATGCTCCATTTACTCGGGTCATCAAAACTTGTAGTGGCCCGAGTGGCCCGCTAGAGCTACTTGTATCTGTGATTGAGTTGAGTTAGCGAGCATCAATTACACGTTTTACATAATCGTTCTTAGGCAATATAATAATTGGATTTAGAAACCAGCTATTTAAATCGTCGTGCTCATTGAGCTTGCGTATTATTCCGGCTTGTATAGGTTCGTCCATAAATGATTCTAACTTTTCACGTAAATGTAGGGGAATTTTGCTGGGACGTTGCTTTTTAAATTCACAATCCTTTTTAAGGGGTATATAAAATTTCTGTTTGGTGCGGCCGATATCATATTTGTGATGGGAGTATATATCCTCATCATCTAACAGAACGTTTAGAACCACTCTGAATTCTGCGTCCGTTAAATCACTTTGTGTGAAATCAAACTTTTTTTGTTACTCGATATAGTGTTCATAGTTCTTACTTGCATCTTTTGGCCGTATCAATAATGAAGTGGTTTTGTTCGATTGTTCTGAACTTTGGAAATTGTTCATTATTATTGGGCTTGCATAATGTCTTTGCATCATTTGAGAAGTGAGTTGCAATTTCAGCATCATTTTTACGTTTGTTCAGAATTTCATCACCTACAATTCAAAATATCTCTTCGATGTTTTCATCTGTATATTGCGTACAGGATGGCATTTGATTAATTTCGGCGTTACTTACATAAACATAAATTTTAATTCCCGAAGAATTAAATACATTGTATAGTAATGCGGATATCTCAGAACAATCCATTTTGTCTAATCCACATGCAATTTTCGGCATAGCTATACAACTAATGTTCTGCTTCAGAAGTATATTGTGAAGTTCGAATAGTGCGGTAGTAATACCTTCCATTGTCGGTTTACTAATATATTTCTCTTTAGTTATTAGGCTAAAGATTTGGTGTCCGAGGCTAGGAGCGATGTATTGTAATACGTTTTGGTTGATTGTGTTTCCATTACGATCGTTCACTTCTACTTGCCACTTACAATGTTGTCTCAAGTCGGGGAACTTTTTACACAACATAAGTGCAAAACCTTTGCTCATAGCCCAGTCTTTAGAGACTGTGTATACAATAACCATACTACTGTTGAATATTGACTGTTCTTCATAGTTAACAAAATTTATGCAATTATCGGACTTGTTTGACTCAGCCTCCTGTACTGTGTTAAAAACTGTGCTAAGCATGAAACAACTGTCTAGTTCCTTATATTTATTTAGTATTGAGTTTGCAAACTCAATACAATCACGCATGTTGAAATTGCGCGTATCACGACTTAATACTATATCACATACAGCGTACCCGATAATACCTCTATTGAGTGTAATAGGATGATTTTTGTGCTTTTCTATTAGTTAAGGTAGTGTTTTCTTTTTTTTTTGTGTACAGAATGTGTTAGTCAACACTAGTTCTGTTTTTACTGTATTTTGTGCGTTAGAAAGGAAGTGCCTCTGGGGTAACATAAATCAGTGTTTTGGTGTTTGTACAAGTAGGTTGATCTTGCCTGTATTTAAAGTGGCTGAGACAAGACTATTGTTTCTATTTACGATTCTTGCAAATACTGTTTTTCGTTATTCATTCTTCCATAGCTGATTACTCCTGTGTGTTCTTTTAATTCTAAAGCAAGGATATCGAAATACAGAGCTTTAAAGAAAATATGACAGAAATCAACACCAATCAGGTTAGACGTTCCTTCTTGTGTAACCCATACTTTATGGTTTGCTTCGTACTTTCCGTCATTGTCAAAGTATGATTATACTTTAGTATGGCCTAACATACGAAATTGTGATCCGTTGTAGGATTTTGTGATATCTATGGCTGAGAAAATCCTCATGCTGGGATTCGTTTTTTGCATTTCTAAAAATGTGGGGTAATTTATTATCGTACACGTCGAGCCTGGGTCGATTAGTTATTCATTTTCCAATCCAATGTTCTTATTCATGCCTCCGGTGGAGAAATAGTACATCTTTTGGTAAAACATGGATTTTGGATTGCTATTTGTACTAACTTTCGGAGACTTTAGAAGTTTAAAGGGAAGAAACCTGTGATAGCATCGGTGTAATTATTTTGGTCATAGTATTCTGTTTGTTGGTTTTGAACCTCTACCCAGTGGACAGAGTGGGACAAGCGGGGTTGTTGATAATGATATTTACTACTTGATGCCTGAAATTGTTTGGTGTGCGATTGGGGGGATAAGATCGTTGAAAATTTTGATTCTCACTTTCATAATATTGTCTCGCATCAGTTTCATGCGGACTAAACTGGTTGTTCTGGGGGAACTTTTGTTCATAGGATTTATTATAGTTGTTGTTATAGTGTTTATTTCCGTATCTATGATTGTCATATCCACTATTAATTTTATTTGAGCGATTCTAGTTATTAAAATACGGTTTATTGTTAGTTCGTTTTTTGTAGTCAGTACTAAAGGATGTCTTTTTTTTCCTTTTCCTCAGTTGGTTCCGTTTTCATTTTTTTAAAACCCTCATCAATTCTATGCCTAGAGCAGTTAGAAATAGAATAGTGTTATTCGGCCGTCCTTTTACATTGGGGTCCTTAAATGAACTTGATTTAATAGCGCTAACTTCTTTATTTGTTATTAGGCTAGTAACGTCTTAAATGTGTGCTTCAAGACTTCTAATTTTATCATTTGTTTGTTTTACTGTGCCATCAGTGCTAACAGTAAATGTTAAGTCCTTTGTTATTAAGTAGTCTCGTATTTCACTCCATGTTTTATCCGGATTTTCTAGTTTATATTCATGAGTTTTGCGCTTTAGAGATGGGTGGCCTCTTATAGCAAAGTCAATGTACTTTTCCTCTCTTTGTCTCTGCTGTATTGTTCGTTCGGTAGTAATTTGGGCAGGGTTAGTTATTCGTGAGGGTATATTTTCAGGCCATCCTCCATCAGTTTAAAGCGGTGGAAAAATTTTTAAATAATTCCCCCCTTTTGTCTAGTGGCATCTTCCACATCTAGTCGATATTTAAATTGATCACGGCTATCAGTTAATCTATTTATGAAATCTCCTTTAATTTGGTCAAAATTTCTTGTGGGGTCTACAGTATTGAACCACTCTAATGCGGTCTCTGTTAGCAGTGATCCAAACAACGCTTTGCGTCTATTTTGGTGATTCGTTAATGCAGTGGGGTCTGCAGGTAGCGTTGTACCTAAAGCGAAATTTATTTTTTGTTCAACAGAGTTCCAAAATTCTCTTGCATTTTGTCTTGGGTCGTTTTCCGAGAATGTGACCAGTGACATATTGGGATGAGAGAGGGGGGTATCAATTATTGTTCTTGTTACTGTAGTAGTGCCGCCTGATCTGGTGCTTACAGTTGTTGTGCCTGTACTACCGGAGCCTGTTGAAGGAATGTGCTACTCGGCGTTCCTCCAGAGGACATTTTGTTTGATTTGTTTTGTTAATTATTTTTGCTTGAAGATAGAAATCATTTATGCGAGCCTCACTGGTCGCACCAGTTTATACTAGAGGGTAGAGGTTGCAAAGGTTCAAACTGCTGACTCGATGGTAGTACTCCTAGTATACGCTTTCTACGCCTGATAAGTCTCATAACATTACTTAAGGATTTAAAGATGCAAATTTTACTAACTACTTCTGTTATAAGATTTATATAAGATTTATAAAAGTTTAACACATATATAATTTAATGCACAACTTGAAGAATATAATTTAGCTAAGATATAAAAACTTAACATTAAAAGGCAAGGGTTGAGAAGCTTGGAGAAACTTTGCTAACTTATAATTTTATCAGTAACTTAACTCCTTTTTGAATAAAGTCCTGACTTGGAAATATCTCTAACTATTCGTTATTCGATATAGTTCAGAAAAGGTTAAGGTTAGCAATTTGAGTTAGAATTTCTTCAGAGAAGTTGTTTCGTGATTTATCACTTTTTAAACTCTTAATTTCTCAAATGTTGTACTTTTGTTTTGGTTTATATAGTTCTTAGAACGGGATAATTCCCGTGCTGCTGGCTGGACGGCAAAATGTCCGTCTGTCTGAAAGAACATTTTATGCAATTTGAATGGTTCAGCTAATTGCATCATTCTATTTTTAGAATGATGTAATTTGAATACTTAGCTTAATTAAACTAAGTATTCCATATAAGAATAAACTTGTACTTCAGTACATGAGGACCACAGGTAAAGCGTTTTAGATGTTGCCCAAAATTCATAATGTCAGATGGAGTAATTTCAAAAGTGATTGTTTCCTTAAAATCAGAAGAAAGATACAGGATAAGCTTCGAACGTGGGCTGATTTCTCATCAAAATATGTTTGGCAACACAAATGACGTTTTAGGGAAGAACTTAGTACCTTTACAAATTGAAATTAAACCAAAACTGTTCTATTGATTTCTACGAATCTATCTTTTTCATTGTTATCTGCTAGACCAGCTCCCATTTGTTGAGAATGAGTTTCATGGAATAACTCAGTGGATGCAATGAACTTTCCAAACTAATTTTTTTAGAGTTTTCTCAAAAATTTTATTCTACTATGAATTTCTGGGAGTACAATTTTTAATTGGTTTTTTGCTAGATGCGCTCTCACTTGTTGAGGTTCCGTTTCATTGGATAACTCAGTGGATGCAATAAACTTCTCAAACAAAAACTTTCATTCTTCTTTGAAGTTCTATAACTACATTTTTTACGTAATTTTATGTTCGCTTCAAACACCATGTTTCAAATTTTTTAAGTGATTATTTCGAAACATAGTTTTTTTCATCTTTTTTGGGAAGCTTTCGAAAACTTCATGAAAATTCAATTTCATAGAATTCCCTTTTATGAAAGTTCTATGACTACAAATTTTCATCGACGCCTTAACATGAAGTTGTAATTTTATAACTTTTTGATTTATGGGGTCAACCCAGGAGTCCTGTTGGTCTTTTTTAGTGCAATTTTTGTACTACTGCCTTTTCTGATGGTTTTTTGTCTCACTAATTGAATTTTTGGTCATGATAACGGGATAAATAGATAAATCCCAGAGAGCATTTTGTCGGCGAGCAGCCGGTTGTATGGGGCAATGCGGCTGACGCTATTCGGTTATGTCTTTCTGCCCTTAGTTGGCACCTTTTTTGAGCGTCAGTTTGTTTTCACTTTCAATTATTTTCTTTCAGAGAGTTAATAGAGCGCACTATGGTATCATGTAGTGATCGTGAGCAAATGTGCACAATTTGTTAATTAAATATGCATATTTGAGTGAAAACGTTAATTTTTCAAGATCTTGAAACAAAAAATCTTGAAATAGAATCTTGAAATAAAAAATGTTTTATTGCAATAAAAAATGTTTTTGAAATAAAAATTGAAATAAAAAATATTTTATTGAAAAAAAAATGTTTTCTTGCAAGATAAATATTTGTCTCGACTGGGGTATTGATTATAAACAGTTCAGGTATGAACTGTTGCTCCACCAATTACTCTTTTTTGACAAGTGTTGTGTTTTAGAATAATGAAGAAACTGATGTTGCTGAAGTTATGGTCTACACAACTGGTGTTTGCTACCACTGCTCTCTTGTGGAGCGCGAAGAATACCGAAAGCACATTTTGACAGTTTTCCGCAACAAATATAGACTGTCAGAGGGAGAAAAAACTTACCTTGACTATTTGCAGGCTCTTATGAGTAAAGTTGTGGATAATTGTGGCTTCGAACAAAACCCGGACATTGCCAAGAATAGTGCTCTTGTAGAGAACATATTCATGATGGTTATTTGCATTGAGCTTAAAATCCCCCTTTTTTTGGTAGGCAAACCAGGCAGTTCAAAGTCTCTCTCCAAGACCATTGTCAACAACGCTATGCAAAGAAAAGCATCAACGAATGAATTTTTTCAAGACTTCAAACAAATCCAAATGCTTTCATTCCAATGCTCACCTCATACTACAACAAAGAACATATTCGACGTTTTCCAAAGCGCAGTGAAGCTTCAAAAGGATAAAAATTTGGATGAGTACACAAGTGTTGTTGTTTTGGATGAGATTGGACTGGCTGAAGACTCACAGACAATGCCTTTGAAATCACTCCACCCGCTTTTGGAACTAGGATTTGTGGAAGAAGGATGCGAGGCTACATCTAAAAATAAAGTAGCTTTCATTGGCATTTCTAATTGGGCACTGGACCCGGCAAAAATGAACAGAGGCATTCTAGTCAATAGACCAGTTCCGGGAAAGAACGAACTGCTGGAGTGTGCCAAATCCATGTGTCGGGTGCACACCGAAGAGGGAAAAGTTATAAAACAACTTATTGAACCGCTTACTGATGCTTTCCTGAAAATTACTACTGGACACGGAGCATCTGTGATACGAAAGGAGTATTTTGGTCTTCGCGACTTCTACAGTCTGTTGAAGATGATTTATCGAAACGAGGCTGCCGGGTGGAGCAAACTTCGTTACTGCATTCAGAGAAACTTTGCAGAAAAAGGAACTGAATGCATGAATATCTTTAAGTCAGAATTATCAAAAGCTCAAGCGGTTGGGGAATTGGATGACCAGGTTCCAGATACTTTAGCTCTAGTAAAAGATAACTTAAGGGAAAATTTCGAAAATTTAAACCAAAACGCGACAGTAGGGACAAAAATGGACCAAACTCAATGCGAGAGTCGCTATCTCTTGCTGATGATCGAAAAGTTTACAGCTCTACAACTCCTCCCAGAATTTCTAGACGCTTCAAAATTCGAGACAATCTTCGGATCAGCTTTCCCTGATGACCAGGTCTACATACAGGCATGCAGAAACATCAACCAGATCAAACATTGCATGGAAACAGGCAAAAATCTTATTCTGATTAATCTTGGATTGATCTATGAGTCATTGTATGATGCCCTGAACCAATACTATTTCTTCTACTGTGGAAAGAGGTACGTGGATCTGGGTTTAGGATCGGATAGGGTGAAATGCAGTGTTGCCCCTAGCTTCAGACTAATAATAATTGAGGAAGAGGAAACTGCACTTCAACTGCCCATACCACTGCTGAATCGGCTGGAAAAGCACTTTCTTAACATCAATTCCACGCTTAGTCGGCTGCAAATAAGTCTGAAAAATTCTCTCGAGCAAGCAATGGACACCTTTTCTCTTGCTCGTCGTTCTGACAAAGACGCAAATTTTAATACACAACAAGTTTTTGTTGGCTTCCAGGCCGACACACTGTCTCTTTGCATAAAGCGTTTAACTGACCAGGATTGTGACGCTGAATCAGTGGTGAATGTGGGGATGACAAAGATGATGCAAACATGCACGCTAGACGCCATTTGGAGGAAGTCACAGGACACCAAATACATACCATTTGGCTCAGAAATTTATCAAATACGAAACAATTTATCCAACTTTCTTTGGCACTACATTTACCAGGCACAACCCAACACAGTTTCCATGTTCGAAATTTCTACCTTTTGTAAGATTCCATCACCTGAAACTATAAAACAGTGGAACAAGGAGCTAATCTTCAGAGAGTTACCTGTCTTTCAAGCTTCATCAGACAGTTGCAACCTTAGCGACCTCCAGATGGTTGTCAACTTGGCCAAATTCAAGACTGAACAGCAATTCACAGACAAAATGTCCGAATTTCATCAAAGAGCTTCCGGTAGCGGCTCGGATTCCGTGAAAATTTTGTTTGTTATTTGCGCTGACATGTATGAGAACAGCAAACTGATTCGATGTGCGAAAAATTGCATAGAACTAGTGCATCGTGAAAAAGTTGTACCAAAACTGTTCACCGTTTTCATAACGCAACTGCCTCGTAACTGGCACGAATCAAGTTACAGTAACTTTGCAACAGCAAAATGGGAGAGCTTCCACATTGACAATTTGGACAAAGACAACGAAACCAGTGACATCCTTAAGGAAATATACATCTCAACTCCCCAGAACAACTCTCCAGAAATCATATCCATCCTCAGTACTTCAAAGACATTAAACAGTTTCCAAAGACAATTGCTTAAGGAACTAGTACAAGATACGGTTGCTGATATGGAGGAAAAGAACAAAGTTGACATGATAAACATGGTTTTTCAGCTGTTCAGGCAAGAAAAAACTGAAAGCCAAGTTCTACTGGAATCAGTATTCTTAGAGAAAGTGGTGAGCCTTGTGAAATCAAAAAACAGCTCGGTCAAAGTTAGTCAATTTGTTAAGGACGCTGCATCCAACTTCGAAGATCTCATTCGCTTTGGTACTGTTGAACAAGTCTTTTTTGAAAAATTGAAACAGTACTTGAAACCTTTCGCGCAAGACTTTTTGGAAATGATCAACTTCAAACTCAATTATCACTTCTTGTCTGAAGATAGTTGGAAAAAGCAGGCATGGATTGACCTGTTCTGTGTTGCTGGCATTTGTGATGGGAAAATTGGACAAACTAAAGCAGAGCATCTTGGAAAACTTTTCCCCTTTTTTGGAGAGATTTTAAAACGATTTTCTTTTGTGTGGGAAGAAGCCGTCGAAATGCAAAAAGATTCGGATGCAACGACTAAGGAGTGTTTTTTGGAAAGGTTTGAAAATAACAACCCAGCGCTTAACGAAGTTTTGATCAAACATTCGTCAACGCCAGACGCAGTTGAGTGCTTTTGCTGTGAACTTGTGACAGAAAATTTCCTCAAAATCCATAATTTGAACAGTGACCATTTGCATGTAATAAAAGAGTGTATTCTCAGTATTTCAACATCCGATCGTAATGCAAGTTTCCAAACCAATTACTCTATATTTCAAGAACTGCTCTCCTCTCTTCGGTCTGTCTTGCCTATATTTCAGAAGTTCACACCAATTTCGAAATCGGTTGTTAAGAACCTGAAATTGCACTCGGGAGAATCATTCGTTGCTTCACTTCTAGAAGCTGCTCTGGGTCAGATTACTTTTTCTCAGGAACTTAAGAGAGAAATCGGCTGGGGCCAAATCTCTGAGCAAGCCGAAAGAGCAGCTGTGCTGAAAATGTGTATAACAATAGATCAGAAGCTGAGCCACAATTTCCGACAGAAACTTAGGGCCGCTGACTTAGGTGTAACTTTTCTCTATCGAATTTCTTACAATTTACAGCATTCAATTATCAACAAAATTTGCAAAAATGCCTGCGTCCTTTTTCAATACGGAGCCAATACTGGCAAATTTTTGAATAATCTCCAGGTTTGCTTAGAAAAGCCAACCATGTCTTTTGTAGTATACTGCGTTAAGGAAGAGACTGGGAGCGAGCTATGCGCAATTTGTGGAGGTAAACTCTCAAGTGAATCTTCTGTCCCTTGTTTGGTGAAATGCCAGTCTAATCACGCTGCACACAGGGCATGTGTGTTAGAGAAGCGCTCATCTTTATCAAGTGAACAATGTGACTCGTGCGAAATCTGTAGAACACCAATCAGACATTCCGATTGCGAAATGGAAAACAGCTTTCAGTGCCACTCTCCTCCCTTAAAGCGCTCCTGGAGTCAATTTTGGCAAAACATTGCTAGCACTTTTATGCAAATAGTCTACCAGCACATGATATCCACTCCCAATGCACAGGAGACGAGTGTGATAGAGCTGTTTCAGTTTTGTGTCTTCAAGTCTAAGAGCATCTGGGTCTCTACACAGATTCGAAGCTGTCTGCTATCTGTAATTCTGACAAGTTACCAACAGGGCGCAATCGAAGCTCTCAGTCGAGCAGTTAAAGAAGCGCCCGAAGCATCTATTGACTCTCAGGAGTGTGAGAAAATTATCGCCAGTGCGTTTGATTACTGTTACGAAAATGACTGTTTCAATCAAAAAATAATTTCTGAAATTCACACATCACAAGTTGTCAGAAAGTTGCAATATATTGCTGAGTGCAAATATGGATTGCGCCGAATAGTTGACGGAATACAGGGACGGCTGTCGAATGATACTTCGTTCGATAATCAAATCGGAGAGCATCTTCAGGAACTGCAAAGACTTGACGGAAACTCCAGGGAAAATGCTTCAAAATACTTTTTGCGCTACGTGAATTTCAAATTGGGAACATTTGGTCTGAATGAAGTTTTACGAGAGGAAATTTTCAGGCCATTGATTCCTCCTTCCGTCATCAACTTGGAAAGTTTTCACGGAGATATATACTTGAGCTTCGCGGGTTATTTTGAAGTTGCTAACAATGTGTATGCAGAATTAGAAAAAGGCTCGAGCGACAAGGCTTTCGAAGTACTTTTAGAAAAATCACAATTTCTGCAGTGCATTTTTGCCTATCGGTACATTATTGATGACAATTCTTCGTCAGAGGTAGAAGTACCTGCACTCAGATCCGTTTTTAGGCAAAACTTGATTCAGACCCAAATTAATTCAATATATTTCTCAAAGCCCCTTGCCACATCCCGTGCTCCTCAAAATGTGGATTCTTCAAACTGCTTGGAGCATTTTGCTTACTTGTTCCAGGCATTTTCCGAGACGGAATTGAAGGGAAAAGTCAACAATCTGTTTATTCCCTTCAGGCTACTGATGCTAACTGAAGCTCTGTATGATTCGTGGTTTTTGCCATGTTTCAAAGACAGCTACGAATACTACATTAAAATGTACAAAGAAAACGGCTACTTGACGGATGAACAGTTACGAACAGCAACCCTGAACGAGTGTCCCAATGGCCACCTGTACATTGTTGAGGATTGCGGAAGACCGTGGAAAGAAAGTAAATGTTCAAAGTGTGGAGCCACTATCGGAGGACGTCGTCATGAATTTGCCCCAGGAAACAGGAAAATAGCAGATTTGTCAAACCCTGAAAACCTGAGAAATCAGACAAAATTTACAGGATACCTAAAAGATAAAAGCGATATTTATAACAGGAATGTTACTCAGCTCACATCAAATTTGATGCAATTTTTTCTTCATTTGACCCTGTATATCGTCAAAGGTGACCAGGAGATGCTGGATAGCGCCTCTGTCAACTTGACAATTCTGGCGGCTGACTGTTTTGATTTATGCCAAGAGGATACCTTGAAGATCTTAATTAACTTTCTAGAAAGTTCTTTGCGAGAACCTGTAAAAAACTGCAGCAAGTCATTTGAAACTGAAGAAGGCAGAGCTTGCTGGGAGGATTTGTTTGCATCTTTTGCGCACAAAACACTGTCTGATCTCGATGTTCAGAAGGTAATCAATGACTACAACCATTTAGTTGAGACGAGCTATGAAAACCGCAGGACCAGTCAAATAAATTCGGTTCTATTTGAGCGTAAATCGACAGACAGCATCGAATCTCAACAGCACGATCCTTGGCAGGTCCGCCGAATTGAAACTTGGTCTTCCTTCAGCGCACAATTGAACAGGCGGCCTAGCACTGAAAACGTTCTTCTCAGATCACTTTTATCAAATCAAACTTACCTGAACAGCATTGCACAGCTCTCCAAATTGTACAACCTGTTCGCAAAATTGACAGAGCTATACAATAGTCAAGAAAGTGGCCACAATAAAAGTTTTGAACAATTTTTATCGGAACAAAGAATTTTGTCAACGGAAAGAAGGGAACTTACAGACGCCTCACTTATCTACATTGACATTTGGAACAGCATAATTCGAAAGCTATCTAAAACAGAAACAGTAGAGTGCGAATTTCGAGATGAATTGAGTAGTGAATCTAGTGTGAAGCATTTTGTGATCATTGAACCTGCCAACGAATGCTGTGCTCTTGCGACATTTAAATTTTTGGTGCAGAAAAATAATGAAATTGTGCAAGGTTATCGTCAACTGATTGGAACCGAATCCAGGTTCGTTGGAAAGCTTTTTTTGATCCAACATTTTTAAGAAATTAGGGAAATCTATATGCCTGAAAATTCTTTTTCACCAAATCACGAAATGCGACATTTCTATTTTGAACCTTTAAAAATTATCACTTAGAAATCACCATATTACGGATCAAACAAAAAAATTTTGTAAGTGAATGTCGCATCGCGAAGACCATCCAAACGTCTGCAAATTTATTCTGCTCTTTCTGAAAGTGAACTCCACGGAATCCAGTAGTAGTTACCCCTCCTTAATTGTTTCGACCCCTCTTGAGGGGGGAGGAACAGTATACTCAAATGGGTGTTTTTTGTTCAGACAATTTCAACCGATCGATATATTCATCGTAGTGAGTTGCGAGTGGTATCATTAAAATGCCCTACAGCGTTTTTTTCCCGTTTTTGCTAACTTTACTCTATGATTTTCAAAAACGCAGCATATATTTTTGATAATCAAGATCTAAATTATTCGAAACAAATGAGTGTTCGAAATGGACCAACAACAATAGCGGGGCTAATTTTGGTCCAATACTGGATTGTTAAAAAATATTTCGGATTGTAGTCAGTCAGTCGTTTTTTTTCAAAAAAATTCCATCTTTTTTATGTTAACTGAAGAACAGAACAATTCAAATCAAAGCTCAACGTTGATAGGTCCACATGGAATCCTAACCGGTATCTATTTTATTTACTCAACAGATAATGGTCGTTTTGGCTTTTAAAAATCTTTGCTTTTTAACTAAACAATGGCTTTTTGAACTTTGCCACTATTTTTCTCCTAATTTGGTCAATTTGTAGCTTAATTTCAGCACAGAAAAAAACTTCATCCTCTCTTGTTTTCCACTGAAATAAATTTTAATATTTTTTGCGGGTTAAGTTATGGTTTTCTGGCTTTGATACGACAAGATTTCGCGTTTTTTTGGTATTGGCCTATTTTTCACGGCTTTTTCTCGCTTTGCCATATTATCACGATATTGACAGTTCAGATTTTACCTTATTTGCGTTCAAAACAAAGCATAATTGAACATTTGAAAGTCATAAAAGGCCTAGATTATGGTTTTAACGGCTTCGACACCCCTCTCTCGAAGAATTTTATTGATTTTGTTTACAATTGTCTTTAACTGTCGTCTTACTTTGTCTTTCAAGTCGTATGAAATAACATGGATAATGACATTTTTCATTGGTTTTTCATAGAGGAATAAGTGTTTCATTCGTTTGGAGTAGATTGCTGATGGCTTTTATGACTTTGAAAACAATTGTCTTCGAAAACAAAAAAACTATTTTGAACTTTGTTTATATTCGCAGTTTCGTTCTTTTTTGTCTAATTGTTACCTAGTTTCGTTAAATACAGGCCACATATGGAAATAATTTTGTCAAGGGAGGGTGCAACTTTTCAAAGTCTATTGTTTTTTTTTGAAGAATTTGTTATGTGCTTACTGGATTCGACAAGGGCTTTTCGCCCAAAAAGTTAGGTAATTTTTTATTTTTGTCATGTTTTAATGTTCTGTTTGTAGACGCAAGACATTTTCTGAATAATTACAGGTCTGAAGCGGTTCTTTTGGAAGAAAAGACGAACCTAATTCATAATCTCATTTGTAGCTAATGGCCTTTCTATCTTGGAAAATGATTGCTTTCGAATAAAAACAAAAGAGTTACTTAATTTTACCCTTTCTCATTTTCGGTCGAGTTGATACCTTTTCTCATAAGAGGTCCTATGCTCCTAAGACGCCCTATAGAACATTTTTAGCGTAAAAGGAAGGCCCCAATTTATCAATATTTTGAGGGGGAAAAGCTGTACGGCTTCGACAGCGTTTTCTCGCAAGTTTTAATTGAATTTTTTTGTCTAAATTTGTCTTTTTTATGCAACCGCATAAAAAAAAGGTGAATGAAATATCTTATTGCCCTGTTATAGAGCGTATGCAATCATAAATATTTTGCATGTTTGCATTTGTTATCTGATGGTTTTCATTATTTTGAAATTGATTCTTTTTAAATATATAAGCCATTTTTTGTCTTTGCTGTTATTTTCTTCTTTTTTGTCTTGTTTTGTGTTACCGAACCTGTTTATGGTGCGGTCTCATATCTTTTCGAGTGAAATGAAAGGTATTTTGTTTAGTTTTAGCTTTATCGCACGCTATTTTCACCTTGTTTCTAAGTTTTTTTAAATGGTCAAAATTTTGGACGCAATCAATGTTTGTTTTTATTCTTTTTTGATTTTTTTTCTTTCTGTTTATTGACTGATCTCATCAATCTATTGCGGCATTTTTTATTACACTGAGCTATTTGCGTTGGATGTGATCCTTTTGTTCAAACAGATTTTTTTAATACTTGAATTTTTTGGGGGTTTTCTATCTGTTCCTCATTTGATGGACATTTTTGCCAAAAATGCGGATGAGCGGCGTCGGAACTTTTTGTACAAACGCACACTACCGAGCCTCCTTGTCCTGCTTTTTATTACCAAAAAAATGAAATTTGCAAACCACTTGTTTTAATTATGCACTAGGATTGCAAGGTAACTTTACTTGCTTGTTGGAATTCGTTAACGAGCGATGGAAAAAATTCAGATTTTTAAGGATCCTAGAAAGGGTAAAGTATAAAGTACTATCCATAAAACCTTTAAAAATGAAACTTCCATTTTAAAATAACCGAAACTGTTTTTTTTGCAATGGAATTGTTGACAATTTAATAGCTGCTCGACTTAGATTGTTAACTTTTTCGAAACAAATTGAAGGTTTCGTTAAAAAAATGTGCCACTAAAATGATCTCATATCTGATTTTTAGGAGAAAATATCAGCTTCAATGACAAAAAGACAAGATATGTTCAAAAAATGACAGAACTTGAAATGATCTTTATAAGAATCCAAATAAACTGTCCGTTGTGATTAGAGTAGGAAAAAGGCGGCTCGCTAATGTGCGTTCGCACATGATGTTCAGACCCGAGCTCATTTTTGCCTTAACTGTCAACCAAATGAAGAGATAACAAATATATATGTTTGCGTTTCAGAAAACGTTACAGAACCTAATTACTAATTCAATTAAACAATGCCAGACCTCATTACAGCCCTCAAGAGATCTGTAATTAATAAAAAACTAAGAGAAAAAAACAAACAGCAAAATAAGCAAAAACAAAAATTTCACGGCAAAAACTAATTACCTAAATTTAAAAGCACCTAGTAACAACGTCAAAATTCAATTGGATAAAACCCTAACTACACAAATTTAATTTTTCTCATTTATACAGCAGATGGAAAGAACATTTAAACAGCAGAAGAAGAAATAATGAGGCGAAATTCAAAATTCAATCATCATTTTGTAAATCAAATAATTTCTTAAAAAACATTGGCTTTTAACAAACTAATTTTTGGTAAATTTACTAAAAATCCATTATGAAACCAACACGGCTTGATTTTGGCAAGACTAAGCCATAGGAACAGACTGAAGATGCAGAAAAACTCAAAAAATTACAAACGATTTGCGAAAACACAAAAGATTGAAGCAAATAAAATCATTAGCTAGTATCCGAATATTATGTATTTATTTTCAATTTCTCTTCATACTATTCCAGCTTAAACTAGACTGAAAGATTAATGAAGTTCATTTGGGATAAATTCGAAAGTCACATGGATTTGTTATTACGCGAATGTGCTTTAAGAAGAGAAAAAAAAACACAAATACAGCACTTAAAAAAGTTTATGATAACGCATATTGTCCAACAAACAGAGTATCAGTCACGGCATAATATCAGTTGAATTTTTGTTTTTGAAATAGAAGGAATTGGATTGGACTTCTCAATGATGAGACTAAATTACAAGTTGGCGAAAAGAACAAGATAAACTAAAAAGTTTCGAAAAATATCTGCAAAAATGTCTATCATAAACTTTAAGACTGTTCACTTTCAACTCTCTGCTTCGGGTAACCTTGTTCACTCAATCCGTCATTACAAGGTTATGCGACCAGACAGCAATTTACGGTTACCTAAAAAAAGAGAGGCAAAAAACTGCAAATTCAAAAAGGAAGATGAGCGAGAAACGTGTCAAAGACAATAAAAAGTGAATTTTCAGTAAACATGTCTCTACTTTCAACTGATTTTTTTAACAGCAAGTAGTTTTTTTCTTTTTACAATAGGAGTTCAATAAAAAAACAATTATGAACAAACAAATTAAAACTAAGACATTTTTGAGAAAACCCGTAGTATCAACGCCAATATACTCAATAGCTTACTTCGAAAGCCAATCAATTTGCTAAGTTATGCCTCAATGGGTTGACAAGGATGTCTGTCATTCATAATCACAATTCATTGAAATAATTTTAAGATCGGTTAAAGTTCAAAAAAATTTTTCGAAAATTACTATCAAAGTCTTAACAGACATTAAATTCAATAGCCTTCAACGGAAGTCAATAAATACGCTCAGCTATACACCACTGGGAGGACAAGGATATGTATCATGTATAGATAATCAATAAGACGTCACAATAAGATTTTTGGCTATGAAATCAACATCTAATACAGGCAAAAACCAAAAATTCATTAGAAAGGTTTTTTGAATTCCTGTGGCATCGAAGTCATAAAACCAACAGTTAAAAAATCATCCCACTAAACTGATAAGTTTTGGTTTCAGAAACGAAGAGCGTCCTTTCATCACTGATACTGACAGTTCAACTGTTACAGTTCACTAGAATATTTTTAAGATCGATAATTGTTCAAAAAAAATTTTCGAAAAATTGTTTTTTTAGGTCTTAACAGCCATTAGCTGTCAACTCAAATTACTAGATAGGATCACCTAATGCTCACTGTAAAATCTATTGCACTTTTAGTTATAAAGAGTGTGCCATAGGACTCCAAAAATTTAGTATAACCCCAAAAAGAACAGCAAAATTTCATTAAAAATTATAAAATTCGAAGTCAAAGCCAAAAAAACATGAGCGATTCCTTGAAAACGAATCTTTTGTTCTTTGGGCTTCGTTTGACTAGAAAGTAGATTTGTCTATAACGGAACCTCGATATAAAAAGTGACTAGTCTCTAGGTGACTTCAAAAAACAGCTCTAAAACAGAAATCGAATTTTTTTGATATTAAACTTTCCTATGAGACCAGAACTAGTCTTTTTTATGGCCTTTTGTCTATTAGGAATACAAAATTGATTCAATTTGTTGCTTGAATTGTAATTTTGAATTTATATATATATATATATATATATATATATAATTAATTGATGATTTGAAGAAAAATTAAACTAAAAGTGGACAAATCATGCCAAATATGCCGTGTTCACACAAAAATTCAATCCTCGATAACTCCTCAAACAATACGAAATTGCAAAAAAATCTTGTTAATTTTGAATTCGAAGCTGGGCGAGCTTTTTAATGATACCGCTCACATTTCTCTACGATGAATATATCGATCGGCTAAATTTGTCTAAACAAAAAACCCATTTGAGTATATAGTTCCTGCCCCCACAAGTGAGGTCGGAACAAAATCACAGCTGCATGAACTCAAAACAAGCAGCTCAAGATTTGATCCGCAATAAATTTTCAACATTCCTCTTTTAACATCATTCCTCTACAAAAACTAACAATGAAATATATAACTTTCCTAGCAGACTGCATCTGTGATACCCAATAGAAAAAGGAATAACATATTTTTCTCAGAACCTGGTAAAATTGAGTATCCTCAACAAAAATATCGAAACCGCTTTTAGCAACTGTCAATCCTTATCCAATGTAAAGAATGCTAGATGGTAAGAAAAATAGTTTTTTGCTCCAGGATCAGAATGGAAACACTGAAAAACTTTACCATGAATTCAAAATTTCTCTTTTTTGCATTTCCAACTCCATAATAGGTAAAAATAAATTTTTCATCTGAGAGCAGATCAAATAAAATATCTACACAGACGCAAGGGAAAACTCTCGTTATTCTAATATATCAGAAAACAATTGAATTTTTAAAATAATGCTTTTGCAAATTTTTGTTTTTGCAGAAAGGAATAAGGAACGGTTAATTCAGTTTCTGATCAGTTTGGCACGACAAAAAATTTTATTTGTGTTGTTTCTTAAGAAAGGTATCAATCACTGGAGGTTATGTTATATTTTTTGATTTGATCCCCTCTAAAAAACATTACCCCCAATTTTTTGCTCAAGCAGTGTTCACTTGGAAAGTATTTTTTGTGAGAAAAACCTTTGATCTCGATTGTCGGGAATTGATTGCCAGAAACTAGCAATTAAACTACTTGAGAGGATGTTTTGAATGTGAAAAGTTCTGTGACACCGTGTTTTTGTTTCTGTCCACTAATAAATGGATCAACAAAAAAACTCTTGGCGCTCTTTACAAAAAGACTGTTGCTTATCCGAACAGTTGAATTTAATTATATAACAAGGAGGCTCGGTAATGTGCGTACGCACATAATGTTCCGACACCGCTCTTCCACATTCTTGACTTAATTGACCACCAAATGATGAAGAGATAGAGAACTTTCAAAAACATAAACATCGTTCAATAAAACAACAAATGAAATACTATAATGCCACGCTAAAGGGCCGATAAAAGTTGTTCATAATAGGATTTAAAAAAAGACAAAAAAGTCAATTACAAACATTATAAACGATCAAAACTATAAAAAAAACTCTATAACAAAATGTAATAACCAAATCTATAATTAAAAAACATAACAAAATCAATTTTGCATCAGATAAAAACCAAAACAATTTAAACTCTGCTTCATTAGAAAAGATATGGGAACTGTACCCAATGCGACTGGTTAACAGGATGACAGAAAACAGCAAATAGGTGCGCATTTCAATTATACTTTTCCATTTTTGAAAACAATTAATCTCACGGTTATTAATGTCATTAGATAACACTTGAAACCACTAAGATGTGCATACAAATCTACAGATGAAGCATTTGATACATGTCAATGTGGTCCAATGTTCAACTGCGCAAAAATTCAAAGCCAATGGGAACAACGATTAACGTTATAAATTAAAAAAAAACAAATCATTTAAATTGTACAAACAAATATAAATCTCAAACATTTTAAGAAATCTCGTACTAACTGTATTAAAAAAACAGAAAAGCAAATATTTGAAGATGAAACCGTTATAAAGATTAAATTGTAGCTCACTGGAAACGGGCTGTGACTTGTGCTTTCAAAGACTGAGCTATAAACCGACCAAAAAACTAGTTAAAAAACGAAGCTCAAGAACACAAATATGTTTATGAAAACCAATATTTTGAAACGCCATAACAGACTTAAATTATACAAAAAGTGATGGATTAGGTGGCAACAGCTCAGGAGCCAATTGGTCCTGTTAATAATGAGAGGAAGTCACGACACCACAAAATAACAACAAATTCGTAAAGTAGCCAAAACAATTTTACGACACCAGACTGGTCGAGGAACAATAATTATAAGATGTTACCTGCAAGAAATGTAAATAATTACTTTCTAATCATTTCAACATCAACGAAGCTTCATTATAAAAGGACGACGTTGACATGGCAACAAAAAGAAACCAAAAAAAAAGAAAAATTGAAGAAGATAGAAATCTCGAAAATTTTTATGAAAATAATTGGTCGAAGCAATCAGTCACAACGCATAATCAAGCGCGAACTGAAAATGTTTGAATCAACGAAATTAATTGAGACTTCTAATTAGTGAGGTTGAGTTACGTGGCGGCGAAAAGACAGAGATAATTGATTTTTTAAAATTTATTTTGAAAGTCATTAAAACAAACGGAAATTTTTACCCAGGCTTTGAGTTATACGTTCTGGGGAAGAAATTGAGAACGATCGTTATCAGGTATACGGCGTACAACAACAAAAAGAAAAACAAACACAGGCAAAAACAAAAAATCCTCAAAATTTTGCGAGATAACTGTCCCAGCCCAAAAATCTTAAACTATTCAACAAAAACAGTCAAAATATCCAGATGCGCCCTTTTCAAACGCTTTTTTTCTTTACTAAGCTTCTGTTTCAATTGGTCTTGTCAGAAATGTGGTAATTCGACAAGGAAACAAAATGAACTCAGAAAATATGAAATTATGTTAAAAAAAGAAAACGCGTAGTATCAAAACAAAGAAACCATTAGTTGAACATTAAGAGGTAACCAACCTTAAGTTATAAATCACAGGAAATTGGTTTCCAACTGTTTCTACTGAGATTGGGCTCGAAATTGAGACAAATAAGATGAAACAATGGCAATTTTTAAAAAATCACCCATATTTTCTTAAAACAAATATATTCAAAGTCATAACAGAAATAAGATAACAACTGAAAGAGTTGTCTAGGTTCATTATACTTCCTGAAAAACTAACTGGATCTTTGATTGGGCACACTTAATCATTGGGCTACAAAAATAGCAGATGAAAGCAAAATTCAAGAAGTCGAGAAAATTTCGACGAAAGCAATCTGTCATAGTTATGAACGCCGTGAGCTAACCTCTGAAACCATATGATCTCGTTTGGCCTCCTTTACTGTAAAAAATACCTGTCATTACTTGAGCTCTGATTTGAAACTCTTGCTTGAATATTGCATAAAAACCTTTACATAGTGAAAAAATTCTGAAGAAAAAGGTCGCGTCCCAAAAAAATCTTAAAACTTTTTTTATCGTAAAGATCCATGTTGAGAGCAAGATCCAGCCAGATATTGATGCACCTCTAACAAAACTCTCAATTGTTCATATGGTTCCAAAATAGATCACTTTTAATACAAAATTTTGCACTTTGCCAAAAATTAAAAATGCATTTTGTATAGTTAATGAGTTTAAATTTGCTAAAACTGGCAGAACTATAACTTAAGAAGACACCTAAAGCCAGCGGCAGTACAACTAGCTCGTTTTTGAGATTAAGAAGAAATTGGCCGCAGTTTTAAAGCGTCTATTTTGAGAAAATATAAAGCAAGTTGGCTAAAAAAAGCAAATTTTGGTCTCAAATTTTACAAAAAATTTGGAAAAATGTCTGAATTTTGACAAATTTAGCATTAATTCCAGCCAAAAAAACTCGCATCGAACAGTTCAATAACCGTCCTCTATCGTTAGAGATGAAATCAATAATACTAGAGATAACAACTTTAACATATTCTAGCAAAAAATGACGAAACTTTGGTCAAAATTACCGAAACTGTGAAAAAAACAGCTGAATTTTGTCTAATTTTCACAAAACGTTAAGCCTCGATAACTCACTAAAAAAACCAAAATTGAAAAAATCTTTTTTGTTTCATATTCTACGCTGGAGGTGCTTTCTAAAGATATCACTCACAACTCTCTATGGTGATTTTATCGATCGGCCAAAATTGTCTGAACAAAAAAATACCCAGTTGAGTATATGGTTCCTCCCCCACTAAAGTGGGTCGGAACAATTAACTGTAATTAAAGGAATAATTTAACGTAGGAACAAAAGCAAAATTTTGGGCTTTTTTTATACTTGATTATCAATCAATTCTAACTATTTGCCGTTTTGATTATCTAGGGTTTCCTTTGAAAAAACGCATAATTTTGCTCAATAATACTCAGGTTTTGTTGTCTTTCCTCTCAAAGGGCATTGCATTTTTTTACTAATAACTGAAAGCATTAAAATATTATAAACTTTGAAACAATTGGTCAGCCTACCTCCGGGTTTTGCTTTGTATCCGCTAACCTAAGATATGGACGCACTAATTTTGTCCTCGTAACTTTGAAAATAATGGCATTCTAAACAAATTTTTATGAAGAAAAACACCATCTTGTTGCCAATAATGATTTTGTTTCATTCCTTTTTCCGCATTAGGAAATATCAAAGAATCAATAGAAAGTCAAAAAATCAATTTTAGCAACAAATAAGCAGCCAATAAACCAAAATGGTCAAAAAGAAAAATAAACAAAAAATGTGTTTTTACACAAAAGGATAGTGATGAAAACTATTAGAAGTAAAACAAACAAAAACAGCACTCCTAATTTAGATCAAACATTTTGCTGTT
Source organism: Convolutriloba macropyga (assembly GCF_964194025.1). Classification (NCBI taxonomy): domain Eukaryota; kingdom Metazoa; phylum Xenacoelomorpha; order Acoela; family Convolutidae; genus Convolutriloba; species Convolutriloba macropyga. The sequence goes on from NC_134474.1 coordinate 20,478,058, forward strand.
ATGTGTTTAACTTGCATTGAGGTTCGTAACTAAATTTCATGGAGCCCAAACCGAAAGAGCAAACTTCTTCAAAGTTTTGCGCGTCAGAATGATTTTTTTTTGCCATTGATCACATGGAATTGATACCTATGTTGAGCTGTAAAATTTGCTGAAAACGAAAAGCACTAATTATACTTAGCCGAATATGAGCTAAATGCAATTAAAAAAAGAAACGCATAAATGTGTAAATATTTTAACCAGGCACTGTGCTTATATAATCTCATAGTGGTCCTTTAGAACAATTTTTTTTTTAAAATCAAAATTGAATTTTTGCTATTTTACTCCACGTGTTGCAGATTTTTTCATTACGTTTAGGGCATATTTTCAATCAACACAGTTGAACAACTAAAATGCACCTTCGGAATTGTTACGCTGACTCGTGGTTGTAAATTATTTATAAACGGCTAACTACCGTTTTATGTAATTTATGATTGTTACGTTTCTTAGTGAATTTGAACTATGTGCTCAACTATTTAAACTGCCGTTATTGTCATCAGTTTTTACGGGCATCGTATTCAAATGACATTTTAAACACATAAAGGAAGAGCCATTATATTACACGAATTCAATATGAAAACATTTCAATTCAAAAGTTATTATTGTATCTGATAAACATTTTTTTACCAGGTAAAAGTATATGAGACACAGCATTTTCCGCTGGACTTATTTGTTTGCATCTAATTGGGATAACAACATCTGCGAATATTTGCCATTAAAAATAGCTAAAATTGGCAACTTTTCAGGGCTAAAATTAGCAGCACATGCCACGTGACTTATTTGTTTGCATCTAATTTGGGATAACAACATCTGGTAATATTTGCCTCTAAAAATAGCTAAAATTGGCAATTTTTCAGGGCTAAAATTAGCAGCACATGCCACGTGAACCCAGAGCATGTTGTGACGATAGTTGAGTTTGAAGAAAAACTGAAGTACTTGATAGCCCTGGTCAACAGCACCCCAGTAGATTTGAGAGACGATCAAAATGGGCTCTCAATGATTGAGCTTTCCCTGGCCCATGAGTTCTTACGATTTAAACCACTAATCGACGAACAAGTAAGCATGCTATTCTTATAATTATTATAATAAACTTATTACAGCTGTCCTTCTTCTTATAAAAACAATAATATTGATGAATATAATAATTTATTTCTTGGTACAGTTGAGTAAGAAAGGTAAAAAGTTTTTAAATCTTCTAATCTTGGGAGAAGTTCTAATCTTGTTTTCCTAAATGAGGTCCGCTCCCATTTAAGCTGCTCACTATTCTGACACTTGTTTGCCTGGGCAGGGATTAGCAATTAAAAAAATGGATTGTCCTCTCTGAGATCTTTTTTATTGTAGAGCAGAAAGATTCAACAAATATCCCCATTGGCAACACGTTAACAACGGCGATCGAATTGTCCATTTTCACTGAAAAATATTATTCCTAAATGCTTCTGGGTGATTACTGTGCACAGAACCGCAGAGCGCTACCAAATGGTAGGTCTCGAAAACGGGCCAAATTGCGAATACGAAAACCATTTTTTTGGAAGTAATATTCGCCAAACTTGACTTTTACTTTAATGAGGCTTTTAGATAAAATTACCAAAAAAGCGCAGTCAATATAATTCACTTTTTTGAAATAAAATCATGGCGAAAACACCTTACAAATATCCGCCCTCAACTCTTGGCTAGAAATTGACAAAATTTTAACGTAAGCAGAGTTCGGAGTATTTCTTTTTTTCCCACACAGAATGGTTTAGAATGTTACTAACAATTGGGACAAACTCTCCCTTAGGGACTCAGTTCCTTATCAGCTCTGCAAAAAGATATGTTGGAAGAAATCTTTTAAAATTTTTAAAATTAAAAAACAATCAAATTTCAATACAGGTTCAGAAGGAGATTATATCAGCATCAAAAAAATAATGAAAATCACAAATTTGTTTTGAAAATTATTTCAAAGGTTTTGACTAATGTTCTCAATTTTAGATTGTCAAATCAAGGGTTTTCACAAATTTTGTTAAATACGAGCTCAATAATGGTCAAAACAGACTCCATAATTCAGCCTAAATTCTTCCCTATAGTGCAAAATCTCCTCCCTACTTAGACCTGTCGATTTAACTAACGTAAACTTGAGCTACACTCATACTAATACGTCAGTGTTGTCAATAGAGCGCAATATTGAGAATACAAAACGGCCTGCACTGACAGAATTTTGTCAGTGGATTTGACAAAGCATGAAGAAGCAATTTTTCATTCTCTAATTCCAATATTATTTTCTAGTTCGATTATGTTTCACCGATGATTAAAGGCACAAATTCCCACTCTATCTTAATGGAGATCAGTTTATATATTAAAAGTGAATAAATCTGATTTGCGCAACTCGCGCAACCTAATTACTCATCGTCAAATCCACTTACATTTGCCTTTGAAAAACACTCCCACTAATCCGTCAGTGTATTCACCAAAATGCGTCTGTGGACTGAATTAATGCCCTCAGAATATTTCAATCATAGCCAATTTAGACAACGTGTTTTCCACATTACGGCTTTTCCACAGTATTAAGATTGCGGGTAAAATCCAATCGCAAAAATCGGTCAATTCTGCCCGATTTGGGAGTCTGTACTGACCACTCATGCACTGCTCAATCATAGCGATTTTCGGCCGGCTGATTTTTTCAATTGCGTTACTTTGCTGCTAAATTTTCAATGTTAAGTCGAACTATATCTTTTCCAATTAAAAAAGATTTTACTCTGGTAAATTTTGGTTTTCAAACAAACTATGCGCCAAGAAAGTGCGCCTTGTTTCTGACTTCTTGCTTCTGTCCTGAATGGATTTTATATTCCTGAATGCATGATACAAGCTAGGTTATCTCTTTGCGAATTATCCAATAAATTATCTGGTCTATTGAGATACCTGGCTTTTATTGTTGATCATACATTTTAAAATAGTTTTTTAGCTTGTTTGAAATCAATTCTTTTGAAACATTCTTGAGTTGCTTTTAAAGTTATCAGTATTTTTCCTTTCAAGATTTGTTCTCCCATTTTGAAATTAATGAAAAGGCGAGTGGTGAATTAAGTTAAATCGAAATAGTAAAACGAGCAAATCACCGCGTGAAACGGATTCACAATTGCAATATACAATTGGAAAAATAGATTTTGAGCTCATTAGCAATGTTTTTGACTGCATTGCAAGATTAATTTTCGATTTTACGATACGCAGATAATTCTTTTTCCCCTCAAAGTTTTTATAAAAAAACGTTTGCGATTGTTTGTGCTCGGGATGTGTTGGCTGTAAGCAGTATTGTTCTATGCGAATGAGATTAGAAGTCTGAGGCGGATGGATGAGGAATAAAATAGTTGTATGGAAGTGATGCGGTTCCTATTTGATGAATCGCTTGTGAAAGAAAATGCCTCTTTTTGTGACTCGTTTGCACTGGATTTTTTCATTGCTACAAAGGTACTACAAGTTCAATCGACAAATTGGAGATGAATATGACGTCCACAGTGAAAGCGCTTCAGATTGTTTCTTATTTTTTGGATTTCTGTCACTGGACTTCGTTTCCCTCATTGGTTTCAATGGTTCTTTGTAAACGCCATTGGTGTCATAATCTTCGATTAGGTGGTTGCGTTTCCTTTTTATGATGCCGCAAAATGCGTACACTTGTAGGGAATTTTTTAAACTTGTCAAAATCTTTGAATCGTACCATGGTTTCCAGCTGAATTGCTATTGATAATCAGAAACATATTATATCTTTAAAGGAAACATAACTTTTTTCTTTTCCTCACTTCACTTAGCTACTGTTGAGGATCGAGATATCAATTCAATTGCATTATGCATCAGCAGATCTCAAGCTCAAAACGGAACAAATGTTTATGACAAATGCAGATAATGATGTGATTTCCTACTCGAAAACACATTGTAATTTGTTGTTGCATTTGCTGAAGAGGTCATCCTGAATTGAAGTTGTAAAGCTCCCTAAAGTATAGAGGTCAAAGGGTTGATTACTGCACTATATCCCGGCCTGCTTGAACACGTTCTTACACCAGATGTTCATCAGAATGTGTTTTGAATAAGTTTTTAAAATCTTAATTTTGAAAACTGGCTGTGCCGTCTGCAGTGTCGTCGTCGTGATCGTCATTGTCATCATCATCGTCATGATGACCCATTCCGTTGGTGTTATAGTGGTGAAAGATTAAGCATAGAATTGAATAAGTTGATTATGTTGATTGCTCAAATAAACGAATTGAGTGTTGATTGCACGCTGCTATCAGTACTATTTCTGTCTTTGAAGTCAAGGTCTTACTGTGTCAAAACTGGTTACGCTGTTGATGCTGTTTCTCGTTCATGCTTCTTAATTGAGTATTCAGTTGTTTTCCTTTCGAGTAACTGATGATCATGTTTTTCCCTTTCAAGCAGGACAAGTCGGCTTAATGGTCGTGTGTATAGTCCTACGTGAGTTCTTATTCCGACAACTACAAATATTTTATTATTCCATAAAATAATATTGTTGTCTTTGCCAGTGACAGGAAACGGATTTCTTTTTTCAAAACTTTCTCACAATGCTGTTGATTCTTATTATTTTCCCGTTTAGTGCCTTTTGTCCTCTTGAGACGGAAATTATCTTAATGGGCGTCCAACGAGAAGATGAATCGGCGTGAGTGATAACAAGTCATTGCTATCGTCAATAAGTGAGACAATCTCGTGCAACATCTTTATTGTTCCCACAATCCTACGAAAGTGCTTCTTTTTCGATTCACTTCCGGTTTTCCAGAGTCTTTCGAATTGAAATGTCCGCGCGGGAACGGTCAGTCAGTTGACCTGTGAACACTTTGAACAATTTTTTGAACTTACTATTTTTCATCAATTTCCGAAACTCGATTGCTCCTCAATGTCCAAGGAAAGTTATTGCTGTAAATTATTTTGGACAACACGTTGATCGGCTAATCAGTTTGCGGCCTTCACAGAATCTTTTTTAGACAATGCTTTTGCAGATACCATGAGCACGGACTTAGTGCCTAAGAGAAATAAAAAGCAATGCAGGGTTTCTACAATTTTCCGCTGCTGCCAAGGATTGCCAATAGTTCAAATCAATTGCGTTGAATACAAAAGATGTTCCAACACGTTCTGGTCTTAGATCTCTCTTTTGCGGCTGAAGAAATCTGCTGCCGTGTTGATTACAGGGTGTGCAGTTGTATGTAGTTTTTGTTCAACTGATAGTTCTCCGTCTAACTAAAATGTTTGTCGAACATAGAACAATGTTATTTTAGGTGATGCAATTAGCTTCCTGGTGTTGGTTTCGTTGTTAAAATGTACTGTGATGGTTCACGTTTTCGGAAACTTCCTGATACGAAAGTTCTTGTCTTTGATTTAAAGCAAGATTAATATTTGTCCACCCATGCAAACAATTTTAAACTCCGGGTCATAGAAAGAAGAAAGTTCGAAATCTTCGCCAATTTCCGGCTTTTTTCTGTGATTTGTGACATTTCTGAATGAATTTTTTTTTCTTGTACCTACTATTCGCTCCAATGAGTCGTAACCTGTTTGCTTATTCACATACATCATTTGCACATACATCATTTTTTAGCACATACATCATTTGATCAACTTCACCTACCTCAAGCATAAAAATTTCAGCGTCAGGAACTATACAAGAGTTTGCTACTTCGCTTTTTGAAAGATTTTTTGTCTTGCAACAATCCTCTGCTTCATCTTGGTCAGTTATGTCTAATTTATGGCAATCGTCATTGCTTGAATTTATGTTGCGTGTTCTTACTTTTGTGGATGTAGAAACTGACTAGCGATGGTAGTCAATTTTGCCAAACAGGTGTTGAGTCAAGCGGTCCAAGGCATTTTGTCACTCATACATTATGTAATTGAGGTGTTTATGAAAAGAATGAAGTTTAGATGCTGCTTGCGTTTTCTTCACCATCTTTCAGCTTGTTTTGATGGGTTATTTCTCTGATTTTTACCCTGAGCGTCAGAGTATAGTAGTTGAGTTCTGATGGCTATAAGCTTCTGAATTTCTTGTTCAGCCTGCTGAAAGAACTTTCGGACGTAACATAAAACTTGAAATAGTTATCTGAGCAAAGATTTCTTCATTTTTGTTTTGTAGCTTAGGAATAACTTTTGCAAAGCTCATCTATTGAGTTATTCTCTTGAGTAACAGCTGCTGTCTTTTTTAGCACATTTCATCTATCAATGGCGGTTGATGTTCATCAATAAATTAAACTGTGGGCCCTTGATATACATTTTTGCAGCCCTTCAGGTCCAATACAACAAAAGCTTTGTAGAGCTAAAATTATGACCGCGGTTCGTCTCAATGCGCTTCCTGCATGAATCTTTTTCTCTGGCACATTTTTTGGGTTGGCTGACGAATGATGTTCTGTATTTTTGGAACTTGGTCGGCAACGAGCAAGCGTCTTCTTTTTTGTTGGAATGTAAATGCAGCCATGCAAGCCTTGCCGTTGAAACTGTCGAAGCGTACACTTCTGGTGGTGGTAAATGCTGATCGCTATGAGCTGATACTACCGCTTTCATCGTTTTTGCTACAAGAAATGCTGCCTACAGCTCCAATCAAGGTACGCACAAACCATCAAAAATGGCAACTCTGCTCCTTGTCAACATTTTTATTTGAACGGAATTGTCAAAACAACGTTGAAAAAAATTTGCTGCGCAGGCTGTTGTTCAAGCATTTGTAAACAGTAGGGTGCCAGGTCTGAAGATGCCGGTGGAACAGCCAAATAGCGGAACAATGTGCATCTCTCTAAGTTTTTGTTCTGGATGTTCTGAATCAAATTATTTTCTACCTACCTCTGTTAAAGTTAGTATTACGTACTAATTTTTCTTAGGGACTTCTTCACGTAGTTGACAAAAACCCCTTTTTGCATCTTTTGCTCTCAGCATTTATGTTTTTAGTTACATAAACTTCTTCTTTTTCTGGGAAACGCTGCATACTGAATTCGAAAGATAAAAAAAAGACTAAGAGGAATTGCAAAATTGAAGAAACTGAAGTTTGCAGGCTTTCACGTCCATTTACTATCCAAATAAATACCGCGAGTCGATAATCAATGTGAAACTTTCAGGGCTTCAGTCGGTTGTTCCCAAGCTATAAGTCTTCGGAGTATCTATCACCAATGATGAAATTTTATTTATAGTTCTTTAACGGTCTCCCAATTGAACCCTTACCTGTGTTGATTTGGTGCTGGGGCAAATATTTGGTTATTTTCATCAAAATTGGTCGTCCAAGAACAACTTGTGATTTGTTTTTATAATTGATGAGGAATTTAAACATATCCGCGACCAGCTGAGACTTCTTTTGTTCGGAGTCCAAAAACAGGATTGTTGGCTTTTGCTGAAGATCTAGTAATGGAGCTTTACTTACAAGATATGCAAATTTTTCCCCTGAAAACAGCTGGAGAAACTGCTCTTCGCAAAGAGGGTTTACAGTGTGTTGTCTTCATGAGTGAGGGCAGCTGCAATCTGTCAATCAACAGTCATTGTTTCTGCAATACAGAATGAAGCTCCGTATTTAACCTTATTCTGTGCACTGTCATTGCGATTGTTCCCACGCAAACTTGTAGTTTGAGAGCGGCTTTGATTATCCTTTTCGCCATGCAACGGGGAATGAACAACCTCATTTTTTTCTCAACTTTGGCCTAATTGTTGTCATTAGGAACAAAAGTTCTTTTTTTGTTTGTCGACTGGGCCCGTTTTTTAACAAATAAACATTTGAATTTTTTAAATTTGAACAGTCAGGTTGTCTCGTCAAAATTTTTACTTTGCTGATTGTGGTGTTCAGATTGGTGTAGAGGTGTCGCTGTGGTCAATTTTTTTGAATATGTGATGTCATTTCGGTCTTTGACGGACTGTGGCTTCGTGCTGCTGACTCCTGGGCTTGAACACATTTTGCCAAGAAAATTATCAAGGCTTCAGAGTTTCTGACTTCCTTGATATCTGTAAAAAATTAGGACAAAAAGGGTTCTGGTGCTCAGTTGTTTGTCCCAATTTCCGAAGAAAAGATCTGTTCTCTTCCATTATGTCAAGGAGTTTTACTTCAATCTGTGTGTTTCCAGTAGATACTGCTCGATATGAGACAATTCTATTATTATGTGCTCCCAGTATCTTTGTTCGTTGTCATATCGGTTTTGCAGAAGTTCCAATCGAACACTGAAAATATAACAATGCTTCAGTATATTTTTTTGTAAAATTTTTGTTTTTTGGTCATCATCATTGAAAGTCGCATAAAAGCATTTTAAATATAATAGCAATCATGCTGAAAAAATGACAAAAAGATGTTGATAACGGCGGTTTTTGTAATATATTAAGTCACAGCTAATTGGTAACTTGACGTTCCGAATAACCCATTGACGATTCGCTAAACCATGTCCTCCTTCCAATTTTGTTATAGAGGATTCAGTTGATGCTATTACATTGAGAAAACATATCTATTTTTTTATTATTTTGCATGAAAAATGACTATGGGACATCAATAATAAGTGTTTATCAAGACTTTATTTTTGTTGAGCATTATAATTATGGTCAACTTGTCTTGCTTGATCGGAATTGCTTGATGGGAAAGTCTGTAAAATCCTAAGGCCGTCCAAAGATCCAATCGCCAATCTTATCAAGTACTGATCACCACATTTCAGTTATTGGGCTCCCGTCTTCTGATGCAAGAGACTGAACACCCGGGTCGAACTTTTTAAAGAAACTTATGTAAGAAATGCGCTGACATGCACTGAAATTTTTTTTCCGTTGATAAATCCCACATGTTTATCAGCTATTATCCCTACATATTTATCTGCTGATAATTTTGTAAAATTTACTCGGTAAAAATGCTTTTTTTTCAGCATTTGTCAGCGCATTTTTTACTTATATTTCACCACTTATCTTGCATATTGTCAACGCTTTCAACGCTGTGTTGATAAGATTAGATGCTTCACTAATTAAGCACTGTAAACCAGCTCACTGTCTCCGGTTTCGAGCACAACACAAGTTAGAGAACGCAGGGTACGGATTTTTTGGTCGCTAAAACTTGGAGGCACGCGCAATTAGCAATTAGCAAGTGCAAAAGTGGAATGCTAAGTTTTGCGGCCTTAACTTACCGGCCCACTCTCAGTAAGGAAACATAATTTTTGGTGGTGAGGCCAAACCCATTAATATTTTTGACATTTCCTATCAGCTGTACTTTTAACTGTACTCTTTGTTTTAATTTTAATTAAAGTTTAACCCCTTTCGTACCCTTTGATTCTCTAAATAAGTTAGCAGATGAATCTTAGCCCCCCTCGGGCCTTGTGCCCAGCACTCGGGCGCAAGCGCCCTAGTGTCAGAGCACTAAGATCCTCGGGCCGCTAATATTCATGTGCAATATGAATCAATAACATATACCTATCTCACTACTTGAGCGTAACTTTCCAAGATTAGATACTTCACAAATTAAGCGCTGTAAATCAGATTATTTTATCTCTCTTAAAAAACAACAATATCCTTGCTGTTTTAACATATGAACTTCAACTTTTATTACTCTCTTTTGAGCGCAATAAAAGAAATGCTATCTATTGTGCAAACAAACAATTTTTTTAACCAACTCAAGCAAATGAAAACAAAATTCAAAAAACTTTTGTTGATTTAATTTCTTACTAATATAACGTTCAGTTGCATTGTATAAGTGTTCCGTGTAATTTGACAAAATCTCGAGACTAAAAATATATTCAGTTTTGTCTAGGTAGGAGGACAATGACCCCTGCTAATAAGGAGATTAGGTAACAGGACAATAAAAATAACATAGAAAAACTTATAAAACACTCATTGTTGAGTTTAGAAAACAATAATCCTCATGGTTTTTAAAAGCGAAAAAATGGGTAATTAATGCACTGCAAGCACTGACATTTTCTTTTATTCTGTAGAGATGAATTTATTTAAGAATTGTGCTGAGTTTCTGAAGTGAGGAATTTTTTATGGAATGTGTTGAAAATTATTCTGAAGTTTTATAGATGTGGTGAAATTATGTATGGAATGTGCTGAAAGCGCTAACATTCGCTCTTATTCTGAGTTGCTGAAATTATGTAAGAGTTATTTGTTGATTCTATTTAAGAAATTTGTTGAAAAATCCGATAAAATTTTGTAAAAAATGTGTTGAATTTGCGTAAGGATTGTTCTGAAAATGCTGAATTCTGCATTTTTGGAGCTGCTGAAATTACGTAAGAGGTGTGTTAAAAAAAGTGATGAAATTTTGCAAGAAATGTGTTGAAAATTTTTCAGCACCTAAAATTACACTGTCAGAACTTTCAGCGTAATCCTTACATATTTTTGGCATGCTTTTTTACAAAATTTTCCGCTAATATCCGCACACATCCCAAGGCGGGAACTAAAAATTTTGAATTTCTGCTTGGTCTAAATAATTCAAGTACTAGATTTCTATTTTACAATCATAGAGCAATACCGGTAGTTAAATAGCTGTATATTATTTTTCTCATTATTTTACAAGTTTCAACATCTTTGTTTTTCTTGTTGATATGGCGTAATTTTTGAGTTCTTTTGCTTAGGCTTTCTCTTATGGTATCAACTTAAATTTTTAAAATAAAACGATTAGTTTCCGGTTTGATTTTGCAAAAGTATTCTGTCTATTTTCTCCCGAGATTTTTTTTTCATTTAGAAATAATTTATTTTCACAATTCAGGTTTTCGATAAAGCTGTAAATTACTGTTCATTGCCATAGATAGTATCCCATTCAACATAATCTTGACAGCATTGGTCGCATCAATATGTCTACTCGTCAACTCTGTAGCCCTCTCAACCGAAATGCGCTTTTGTCGATACAAAAATTTTTATTGAGAGTTTTCTCAAACGCTGTGAAAATGTATTTTATACATTTCAATTCTGCAATTTTGAGTCATTTAAATTGCTCTCTTTCCGAAACAAATTTTTTGCTTTAATAAAAAAAATTATGAGTAAAAAAAGTAACGACATTGTAGTTATGTGCTAAAGATGTAGAATTCTCGTCCTGGAAGACCTGGGTTCGAACCCTTGTTGTGTAGGAATTTTGTCAAACCCATAACATTCCTGAGCTACCATCCCTCTACAGTAAATTGCCCCGCCTTCGAGAAAACTTCATTCGACGCTAGTTGGTTTATATTTTTACTGCAATTCAGCCCATTTCTTATATTATCCTTGCATCCTGTTAAAGATCTACCCGGGTAGTTTTATTTTTAGGTCTTTAAGAAAACTTAATTACGCAATTTTGTTCTACAATTGTGTTCTAATTTCAGGCACTGAAACCTCGGCGTCTCATCTCCGATAATTTGAAAATCGGATTGGAAAATTGCGAAAACTGCTATTTCACACAGGTAAGAACGAAAACTTTATTTGTTTGTTTAAGAATCATTTACACTCGAGCTGGTCAATTGAAGCAGCTGATTGAAAAACATATTGCCTGAACATTATTATTTGGAAAGGAAAATTTAGAAAAAAGCAGTATTAAATGTATGTTTCGTTAAATCTACCTTGAATTGTATGCAATTAATGGTTATGCTTAAATTGTTTTAATTCTGCATCTCTTGCACATGGCTTGTGTAAGAAACGAAGAATAAGAACATTTTTAGGCATATTCATCCATGGCACATGATTCAAGATAAAATTAACAAAATATATTTATACGGCTTTTCTTACATTTCATTTTTAACAGAACTGCTTTCAGCAATATTCTCTTTAAACAAGAAACGAGCTTTTTCATTTGAGTTGGTATTGCAAACTTAACCTGTTCTTCTTTTTAGAAACTGTCAGCCCGAGAAGTGAATGACATTCAGGAACAGTTCACTGATTTGCCTGCCGTGAGTCGAATTCTGCGCCAATTGACATTGATGATGAAGTATTTTAGCTCTACAGACGTGGCTCCAACTGAAACAACCCAGTCATTCCTCGCAAAGATTCATATAGTGGCTGAAAAAGGTGACTCACGCAACATTCAGAATTATGATTATTATGAAGAGTAGAACCTTTTAAGTAAGCAGGTGTTTCAAAAGTTAAACAGGAAAGCTTGTGAGAAAGTGAGTACCACGGAATGTTCCAGCATGTTTGGTACTCAAGCATACCTAAAGTTCCAATTCTCGGAAATCAGATCTTTGAAAAACGGACATGAAAACTGATGCATCCAGAGCAAAAATCATAAGTGACTTTTAAAAAGTTTTCAATAGTCCTATTTTATCTGGGAGAAAATAAGGAACAAGTTTTGGAGCAAAAGATGTATTATTGTGTACTTCTTACGTACTGACAGTTAAAAGTCAGGGTAAAGCCTCTTCTAAATGATAAAAGTTAAAGATCCTGAAAAATTCAGGGTAAAGCTTCTTCTAAAAGCTAAAATTCAGGGTAAAGCCGCTTCTAAAAGCTAAAATTCAGGGTACAGCCTCTTCTAAAAGCTAAAAGTCAAAGATCCTGAAAAAATCAGGGTAAAGCTTCTAAATTCGAAATTATGAACAAGCAAACATTCTTCAAAAAAACTTCTCCAGCTTGTGGAAACAGTTCAATTTTTTTATAACTGCGGCGCTGCAAGCTGAGTAAAGATATATTGCGGTGTTCGCAATTTTTACGACTCGAAGAGGAGTATTGATGGAGCACTTTTTCTTTTGATCGATAACTTTTTTTGCGTGCATTAAAAACAGAATGTGTCAACACAGCACTTGAAAACTAAAGGCTTAGCTCAAACGGCTGAACGAATTGAAGAGAGAGTGCTTTTCTTTTCATGTAATTTTTTTGCTCAAAGTTATTCGCTAAGTGTTACGAACTATGTTCGAAAAAACTTTTCAAAATGTTTCAATAAAAAATTTGCCAAAAGAGAATTTTTTGATCATCTGCCGTTTTTTAAATTAACTTTTTAGTTTTAGCTCCAATTTTTCTAGTCAAAGCTGACCGAATGGTTTTTGACGATCTGAAGCAAATACTACATCTTTGAGAAGCAATTTTGAGCTAACTTAACCATTTTGCCTTTTTTAAGGCAATTTTAATAACTTGATCATTTTGATTATTGCCTTTAGGGAGTTGTGTGGCTAAAATTATTTGTTCCGAAATTTTTCTTGTCCTTCAAATTAGTTAATTTTTTAGCTGTTTTTGTGGAAAAAAGTTCAGAGCATTTGAACAAATTTTCTTTATCTATTTTTGTCAGCCCTCTTGAGTTTTCTGTCTATTTCTAGTTTTATGATTCTTGATGTAATTTTTCTTGCTCAATTTGTTTAATAGGAATACAAGGCACTTTTCCGGGAAAAAGTTATAAAAATTTTGTATGTTTTTCATGTTTTTGGTTCTTTGCATATTTTAGTTGTTCTTCTCTGACAAGCATCGGATGGCCGACTGGTTAGCCAGCTGATGGAGAAGTCGCATTTTAATATTTTGTGGATAATTTTGCAGAGAATATTTTCCAGTTTTTTGTCTTCGTTGTTTTTTTTCGCTTCCTTGGTTTTATCTTTATGGTCACATTTTGCTTGTTTGTATGTGAATTGCTATGTTTGCTGCACACTACTTTTATTTTAATGTTTTTGTAGTTTTTGTCAAAATTTTTGCGGAGTCGCAACATTTTTGGTAAATGTTATATCAGTTGTTGTCAGTTGTTCTGTCATTCAGATTTCAATTATATTTTTTTATCGTTTAAATTTTTGAAATTAATTAGGATGTGCAATAGGTCAGTGAGGTTGGTCAATTGTGTGCTTCATTTCTTTTCCAGAACTCTTCCGGCTATGGTTTTCGTTTCGTCGGCTGACGCTCTTTTTTCGTTTTACCTTTTTTCACACCGCAAAGCTGAAAATTTGAAATTTTTTGAATGACTTGTTCTCACAAACGGCATTTGCGTGCATGATGTCATTTCTCACTCAATCTGGCACAGATTTTTAGATTTTTGGCGTGATTAGACTTTGATCAAACGTGAATTGACTCAATCAGTAAATTCACTTTTACGCCTTAAAAAGTTTTATTTGAACTAGTGTAAATTCGAAAGAACTCATATGTCTGATTAAAGTTCACAATTTAAAGGCTTCTGCGGAGTTGAGAGGCGTCGGTAGCTTTTTCAACTTATATCTATATCTATTTCTAGCTGTATTATACGACACGCAAGTCTATTTCGCAACTATTCCAGCAATCTGCTGGATATGCTTAGAAGACAAAACTTTTCTTTTTCTCCTCGAAATCAATAAACACTCGAAAACAGTGTTTGAGAACTCTTGGGTATGTTTGGTAAAACTTTAAAAAGATTCGATCAAGAGAAGTTTTCTATCATTTCCTTGAGAAAAGTTTCTTCTACGCTAAGTGTTTAAATAATGTTCTAAGAACAAAAAAAGAAACAAAAAGTCAAAAACTACAGTCTATCAATTTGGCTATCATAAAAGTAAACTAGTAAATCAAAAAAGTATACTACCTCAAAATGAAATCGAAACCCAATCTTAGCGCCAGTTGTCTGATCAGCGTATGAAAATGGGTCGGCCAAAAGGGAATCTCTGTTTATTTCATGTAAATAGCCGTTAAGCTCTAGCTGATACCAACTAAATTATATAAAAATTTCTGAAATATTTATTAGAGTAGTCAAAATATCGGGCCGAAAAGTTGTTCAATTCTACTCCTTCTCAAACGTCTAAACTCGTCTAAAAGTTTACCCGCCCATTTTCAGGATCAATGCCTGCTTTTGAATCTATTTGTTACCTAAAACTTGAATGCAAGAAAACGTGGTAATAGTTTAATCTTTTACATTAGAAGAGAAAGAATTCCGGTTATTTGATATATTGCAGGCTGGGAGTATTGAGTTCTTAAAGCACTTCTTCCATTTTCTTGATCAATTTAAAAAATTACTCGAAGAAGAGAACGTTATTCACTGTAAACACAAACTGAGAGAGATACCATTCACAAAAGAAAAATTTTTAACCATTCACATAAGAAAAATTTTCCATAAGTTAATGAAAGCCAAAAAAATATAATTTAAGAAAAAGATTCGCTCGTCTTTCTAGAAGATTTTTTGATTTTCTGCTTTGTTTATCCGAAGCGCCCATTATTCTGTTAAGAGTTCTTATTTCAGATCAAGCTCTCTATCAACTATAGGCAACTGATTTTTTGATTGCCAAAACAATTTAATTTGTAATTATTTTTGTTTTCTCTTACAGGAAGCTAAATGTGACATACACTTTAAATGCAAGCTTTATGTGACATACACTTTAAATGCAAGAGGGCACTGTTTTTTCGGTTGCCCAAAAATTTTCTGAAAAAGAGATAATAATATAAGAAAAAGATCATTCTATATTTTTCAGCGCAGATGGCGCAATCAGAGGTTTTAGTTTTTGTACTCAACGCATGCTTTATATCAAATATAAATTGTTATTGTATTGCTTTAAAAATTGAGAAAATTTTGATTTTGTTTTGCCTTTGACTTACACGGGCTTGTCTAATCATTGTTTGCTAGAAAATTTTTTTACTTTTTTCTGGATAATATGAACTAGACAAGCCAAGGTATCCACTACAAAAATCGATGTGTTTTTCTTGTTACTGTTGCTGAAAGAAGCATATAAAATTGGTTAACTTAATCATAACGCTAAGCACATTCTTGTTGTGTGGCATCCTCGGCAACGCATATATGACGCTGTGCCCTTGAATTAATGAACCAATTGCTTTTCGAAGCGTATACGTGACAAGGATAAAAATGAGATAGTATCGTCTATCAATTCTTTCAGTTTCTTGATAAATTTCGCACTGGTAATTTAAATTGCTTTATAATTGAACCAATTTTCTGTTCAACTATTACACGTTATTATATGGGCTTGACCCAAAATTTCTGATAAAATATGAAACTGAAGTCTTTTGATTTTTTTTGAGTGATCAAATTCAAGTTGAAAACCTAAATTTCGACAGGGATACAAATTCGTTTGAGATAATAGGGACAACGATTTCTAACAAAAACTTTAAAACTCGATTAATAAAAGTTTTCAGACCACCTGCAAATAGTGCAACCTGTTTTCTGGACGAATTTGAATATCTTTTAGATTATGTGTCGAGGATCAATGTGCCCACTTTTTTCTGCGGGGACTACAACATTCACGTCTTGAAATCAAACAGCATTACTTATCAATACATTTCTCTACTTCATGGTTTTGGATATACAATTAACAATTCACTACCAACGCGTATCTTATCAGAGACTTGTATAGATCATGTAATTAGCCAAGCATACCAAAACACATATACAATAAAAACATCTCTTACTGATCATTTTGGACTGGTTGTCCAAATAGATTTTCAAATAACCTTTATAGCTAGCGAAGATCAACTCAGAAAAAACTTACCGAATGATACTGCAATCCTTATAATCCTTTTTGCGTTTAAACAAGATTTAGATCAGTTATCAATTGAGAATTTCATTTAAGCAAAACTATCCTTGATAATAAAGTCAATATAAAAGCAGTTGAACAGGTTTGCTCCTTTCGAGAGGCAACGCAGTAAAAAATCTTGGTTCAACCATAAAATTAAAAAAAACCAGAGCAAAACAAACTGAGTTTTTTAACAAAAGGCTTCATAATGAAACACCTGAAAACAAAAAAATGTTAAAACAAGCAATAACGTAACTGATCTCTTTCGTAATGAAAAAAGAAAGTTCTTTGATAGATTTGTTAAAAAAGACTGTAGTAGACTGTTCAAAGCGTTCCAATCATTCTGTAATATGAATAAAAAATTTGCCAATCGAGGGAGAAACATTAAATTAGATTTTTTCAAATGTAGGAAAAAAATCTTGCTGAAAAATTTGATGACTTTTTGAGTTAAAGCCCTGACATTATTTTCAATGATAAAATTTTTTTCTTTATAGCAGTATAAAAGAATTAAAAAAAAACAATCAAGAGCTTTAAAAACAAAAACTCCACTGGTCATGATGGAATAAGTAATAAAATCGTCATACTTATATTTGTTTGCGAGCCCTTAGCTAAAATCTTCAATGATTGTTTGAAAGTGAGTTATTCTACCGATTCCTTGAAAATCGCAAAAATAATTGCTTTATACAAACCGAAAGTAAATCTGATGCAAATAATTATCGACCAATTAGTCTTTTGAGCACATTTTCTAAAATTTTTGAAAAACTGATACATAAAAGAATTTTCAAACAAAAATTACTATCCAAATCTCCAAATGGATTTCAGACAAATAAATCATGCATCAATGCACTTATTGATTTCGTTGAATTTATGAGAACAACAATAGATTGAAACTACCTTGTTCAGTACTTTTTGTTGATTTAAAAAAGCATTTGATACTATAAGCCATGATAAACTTATCTGCAAACTTGAATGTTACGGTTTTCGAGGAAAATTTCTCGAATTATTGAAAAACTATTTTACTAACCGATTCTAATACGTTGAAAAAAATCAACGAAACATATCAACTAGAATGATAATTAGTTATGGCGTTTTGATGATGATATTCGATTATTATCAAATTGGTTTATAGACAATCATTTGACTGTGAATCCTGAAAAGTGCTGCCATTTGAAGTTCGGGAGAATACCAAAAAACGTCAAATCCTCTAAAGTCTTATCTAAAAAACTTGGTCTAATTGTTGATAGCTCGTTGACAATTGGAGGTCATATCGATAAGTTTCAACACAAGTTGTTCAAGTTCTGTGGGATAATGTACAAGAATCGACACGTTTTTTTAAGGGAAAACTTTTGATTTTTTATAATGCTTATGCAAAGTCAGTAATTCAATATGCATTTTTGATTTACGGAAAGACAAACAAAATTTTATTAGATGGAATTGTAGAAATGCAGAAAAGGATCATAAGAGCATTTTTTTCAAATGGAAGTTTGACAGCGTTTCCGATATCATGGATAAAAACAACATCCTAACCATCTACGAATTGTACTTTGCTGAGCTTCTCAACAAAAAGTTTAGGCAAGTGAGGGGCAGATCAAACATTGATCATTTGAATTTTGAGCAACAGAAGGAACGTCGTCCGACTAGCGGCTAAATAAGGGGAACACTGCTAAAGAATAAACACTGCTCAAATGTTATAAAGAACAAACACTGCTAAAGATTAAACACTGCTGAAAAACGCCCTGAAAAACCAAATACGTAAAGCAAATAATTTCGTACAAGAGAAAAAACTTTTTCCGAAAAACAAAAACAAAATGCCCGACGCTTAAAACAGAAATTTTTTTAAGGTATTCGTTAACCTATATTTAATAAAAACCAAAAATTAATCAAACTGTTCTTTTGAGTCGCCTAACCTTTTCTGTTTTTGGTGCTGTTCGATTCTTTCTCTGGGCCTCTACTAGTTGAGTCTACAACTCGTTAGATATCACTCCAGGCAGTTTTCTTTTGTAACTATCTACAAATTTGTTAACTGTAGCTTGTAAACTATTTCAAATATTCAAATAATGATGGTTTTAAACAAATTTTAAAAAATAGTTACGGCTGTCCGAGCTTCATAGTATCCAAAACTGCCGCTTTATATATCTTTAATAATTAAGCGTTGGCAATCCATATATACCTCTCCTTACCTCCCACTAGAAGAAGGATGAGGTCTACAATTTTTTATTTTCCCTACAGAGGCATCTGAGAACGAACCGTAGTTTTTCAATAGTTTCTCTTCCAATTGAGAACGATTCGATTGTTTTTCTTTTTTACAAAATGTAAAAAAAAATAATTATAACATGGTGATCCGATATTAATTCCATAAGTCAATTTTTGCTAGCTCCAATACTGATAAATTTTCTCCGAAGCACTTCAAAAGCACATTTTATGTTGATTACTGTAGCAGTAATGCAACCATCTCAATTTGTATTTTCCAGATCTGTCTCCTTTTTTTTCAGTTATCTGATTGACCGCCTTGTTGCGGACTGTTTTTCTCGTCGCTGAGTCCACCTTCAAGTTTTTCTTACTCGGAAGTTCGTCTTTCCTAGTTACTTTTTTGGCGTTCTATTCTTCTTGTTTTTTTCTGTTTTTTTTTTTAATTTTTGTCTGTGGTCTAGTGGACAAGCTAGTCCTTTCGGGCGTGTAAAAGGTGATCGTTCTGTCTGCGGCACCTATAAGACAACTTGGACATGGGCCGAGGTGTCTACCCGTATTCTACCGTTAATACACGAGACTAAGGGTGTAAAGCAATTTCCACTCTCAAATAGCGGGGAAAAGCGTGAAAGAATGTAATTTTGAGGAAATTACACTTTTTTTACACTCTTTACACTTTTTACTCCACCCTTACACTCTTTACTCCACTCTTTTTACACTCTAAAAAAATAATTATGATTCCACTCTTTAGTCGAATTTTTAGTAGGGAAAAATTGGAAGAGTGTAATTTGAAAGAAAATACACTCTTAGAAGTACTCTAAAGTTTTCAAGAAATTACACTACAATTTTAGAGAAATTTTACCCTCCTAGAAATGAAATACAATTACACTGTTTCATAGTCCAATTTCTTGAAACTGATCATTTTTAATCATCTAAATTAAGGGTCTACTGTGCAAAAACAAACAGTTGTCAATAATATGCAACACGAAATTACTTTCATTAATGATTAATGAAACAAAATAGTGGGATGTACTGTTAACATCATTAGATTTTGACTTTTTACGTGGCTTAAATATGTCTGAAGCAAAAATGACAGGGCAGCGGCAAAATCATGATTTGCACTCACTCGAAATTTGGTCTCCATTTTCCTTTTCAACACCACATCACTGATGAACCAATCCCATTATCCAATTTTAATAATGTCTAATTTCATTTATACTGATGTTTTCGATAACTATTGCGCTTTAGCATGTGAATTGATCACAGTTGATTCTGACTTTCGATCGATTCCTGTCATAAAAAGCTTGTAAACGAAAGTGATAGAAGTTGTAAATCTAAAATGATTGTATGAAAAGTAAAAGGGCCGTAATAACTGGGTATAGAATTTGATCAGGATTTGTGTCTATTGCCATTGTTGTCAATCAGCAATTTGAATTGAACTATTTGATTACGAGAGTTGTCTCTGCGTTCTAACTAACCGATAGATTATGGGCCCAGAGCTTTTCTAAAAAAGTAATCAGCTCACCCTAAAAACGACACTATGCCGCTTTGTCTCTGCGCTGCATTTGAGGATTGCTGAAGTCAATTGAAAAGCAGACGAGATGACAAAGAGAGACAAGGCTCGTAGTCAAGCCGTGGTCAAGCGTCAGAAGGAAAGCGAGTGGGACTGAAGCTCTATCTAGTGTGCTCTAACCACGTTGGAGAATGATATTCTGTAGCTGATTGGAGGGCTCCTATTTGATAAAAACGAGCTTTTATAACTAATTGGAGAATCTGTTTGTGTGGTGGAGGTTGTGTAGCCAATTAGAGGACACTGTTTGTGGAAAACGAGCTTGTGTAGCTGATTGGAGACTCTGATTGTGTGGATAAGGAGATTATATATCTGATTAGAGGACTCCGTTTATGGAGAGGGAGCATCTCTAGCTGATTGGGGACTCTGTTTGTGTAGAGAAGATTGTGTAGCCAAATAGAGGACTCTGTTTGTGGAGAGGGAGCTTCTGTAGCTGACTGGTTGACTTAGTTTGAGGAGACGGAGGTTGTGTAGCTGTGTGTGGTTTTGTTTGAGGACTTCTCCGGATTAATTAGAATTGATGAGAACAGCTCAGTTTAAACAACTGTTTTTTTACGCTCTTTCAGCTGTCCTCACTGTGCTTATCGTGCTATTTTGTTACATTATCATTGTGTCCAAAGCATTTTTGGCTAACACAAGGACGCACTGATTCGTCGCTTCAAAATGAGGCCATTATCGGGTAACACATTTATATATACGCTATAAAACGACCAGAAGTTTTTCTCTAACTCCCATAAACTTCCAGCTCGACCTATATCACAAATGCGACTTCTTAACTAGAACATTACTTGCTTTCGAGTAAACCATGGTAACACAGGGTACATAGTCTTGAATAAAAAAGTACTTTTGTTTATGGTTATAGTTAGTGAAAACAAAACTATAGATAAAATTAAACAACCAGAAAGCTAGAAAGTAAATTCAGGGTTTAGCTCAAAGTCAGAAAGAATGACTTCTACAGGGCGTGAGGATGATTTCGTATATTTTGCGGAACAATTTGAAGCTCGTATGCGCTGATTGAAATTAGGGAAAGTCTGAACTGGTGATGCCAATTTTGAAGTTCATATGCCCAATCTTAGGAATGGCGCATCAGAGGAACAACGAACAGAAGCTGTAAAAAAGGAGGGGGAGAACTAGAAAAGAGGAGAAGAGTTCTATGTTACGAACTTGTTCAATCATTTGATAAAAAATCAGTTCTGTTTCGCAGTCCACATAAAAGTTATGGTACTAAAGATTGGGATGTACTTTGCAAAAGGTTAAAGAGTTTTGAGAAGCCGCAACTACATAAACTCATATCAGAATTAACTAACCATAAGAAGAACTCAAATGAAAACTTAGTAGACTACTTAACAAGAACAGACCACATGAATTACGTTTTGACATTGGCTATCGAAGGTGTTAGCGAGAAAATGTTTATTTCAACAACTTTGAAAGGACTGCCTAAAGAATACGAGAGCTTCACCACACTAATAAAATTTAGTGAAAAGAAGAAAAGGTTTAGAGAAATTAAGCGCGACCTTATCAAATTTGATAATGATATTGCTCGAAACAAAAGTGAGAGTACTTTCTTCTATAAAGAACGAAAATGCTTTAATTGTCAAATAATTAGACACATGATTGTCCACTGAAAAAACAAACAGGTGGGAACCAATAGTTTTTCACATGTGGTGAGCAGGGTCACATCTCATAATTATGTAGGAAGCAGAAACCAAAGAAAAAATTTGTCAGCCAGAGCAGAAAATTTAGTCACAAAAATCAATCGGGGTCTCAGAGCTTAGTTGAGGAACCAAAAGATGAGTGCAAAGAGTACTTCTCATTTTTTCAAGCCATAGGTAATAATTCTGACTGTGAAATAATCTTAGACTCCGGAGCAACAAGTCAAGTGGTTAAGGAAGAAAGCATAATTATTGAAATTCACAAAGAATTTACAGGAACAACAACTAACGCAAAATGTAGCAACAATTCAATTGAAGGAAAGGGGACAATTATTGAGAAAAAAACTGTGGACTCAAAAAGTAGTGAGCGAACAGTAAGATTGTCATATGCACTACTGTTACCTGATAATTCAAAAAGAGTCTCAGTATTGAAACTTAGAACGGCTGATAATGAGGTTTAATTTGTTAGGGTCTTAGAAATAAGAACTGGAAACGGAATAATTTTCCCGTTTGATGAACTTGACAATATTTTCTTTTGAAAAAAGTGGATTCAACAGGCTCAGAAAACTGTAATTTAGCCAGTGGAGACCGGCTAATTTTTGACGCAAACGTCTGGGACATAATAGTATTGAAGAAATTTTGAAATTAAAAGATCGTGCCATAGAACATAGCATAATTGATAATGGCGCAGAGAATGGTGAGACCTTTAAAATGATAAGTCAAGGAAAATTCTGGTTCCAAAAGATTCTGGGGCAAGAGCCAAGGTTGTATAAAAACATTGTCCATAGTGATATATCAGGGCGTATTAGTCCAGGAGCTGTAGACGGCCACCAATATGCAATAAGCTTCATAGACAATTTTAGTTGGTACCAGAAACTTTATTTCGTAAAGATATGATATGATGCTGTAGAAAAAGTTGGACAATTCTTTGCAGATATGGGGAAGCCAGGAACGTTGGCGTGCAATGGTGCGGACAAATTCAATTCGAATGAGGTCAAGCAATTATGTATAAAGCAGAGCGTAAGGCTAGAGTTTTCAACAACTTATGCAACAGAAGAAAAAGGTAAAATTGAACCTATTTGGGGAACAACATTTCTAATGGCGAAATGCTTAATTGAGCAATCAGAACTTGATGAGACACAAGGGCTTTATGAAATAAGCATGTCAAGTGAAATGAAAAGTTTTTTGTTACCATTTGGGATTCAAAAGAACAACATTCGAAGCAAAGTATGGACAAAAACCAAAAATTAGAATCATGAAAGTGTTTTGGTTTTAATGCTTACGTTTATATTGAGAAATCTTTCCGAGGGCAAATTGATCGGACTTCACAAAAAAATTTTTTTTAGAATCATCAATTAACAGCAAAACATATCTTATAGGAATAAAGGATGAAAAAGGCTTACTTAAAATTAGAAAGTCTAGAAACGTAATTTTCAACGAACAGAAAGTTTTCAACGATAACTCATTAGGTGCAGGACGCGGTTAGAACAGGTAGCAGATCGGAATCCAGTAGCATTCTTAAGTGAATTAATAATTGACAATGTGATACCTAAATTAGCAGAAGAAGCAATAAAAGACAGAAACTGGTTTGAAGCAATGCAAACAAAGTGTAATTAGTTAGTTAAAAACAACGTCTGGGAACTTTTAGATAATCAGGGAATCAAACCTATTGTTAGCCATTGCCATTTTTCTCTGGAGTGAGGGCCTAGCGGAGAAACAGTGAGATATAAGACAAGATTGATAGCTAATGGTTTTAGACAAGCTCCAGGTAGAGACTACAACGAGACCTATTCACCGACAACAGGCCTCTCAACTATAAGGATTCTTTTAAGCTATGCACTCTGTAAGGATTCTGAACTTAAAAAAATGGACATTAAAACTGCAAACTTGAATGCTGACATTGATGAAAAGAAATTTCTGAGGCAACATGAGGGTTTTGAAAAATATAACGAGCATTTATATTTGAATCCATTAATATAATGAATCCATATAATGAATCCATCAATATAATGAAACCATTAGTCTGTAGGCTTAAAAAAAGTTATCTGGAGCGGAACAATCTGGTAGGAATTGGTACCTAACAATAAAAAATTTTCTATGGGGTTTGGGTTTTGTTCCATCTATTCAACATGAGTGCCTCTATAGAAATAAGTGCGGCGGGATATATAGCGGGAATGATCTGTCTTTGGGTAGATGATATGGTGATATTACGAACGCAGCAAAACTTTTGCGAAAATTTTAAAAATAAAGTTAGTGAGAAGTTCAAAATAAGTAGCTATGATGACTTGAGTTTGTTCTTAAACATTGAAACAGAAAAAAACACAAAAATGCTAAATCAAGGCTTATATAGAAAAGTTAATTGAGAATTAAAAAAAATGAGTGACTGTCGGACGCTAGAAACACCTTTGGATATTAGTTCAAAATTTTTGAAACTTTATTCATCAAAAATAGGAAGCAAAGAACATAGAGAATTTCAGTCGTAGGATTTTAGGAGAATAGTAGTTATTAAAAATAATTGGCGTTGACTAACAGACCAGATGATGCACATGCAGCCATATTTTGACTTTGTTTGTAGAAAATCCGGGAAACAAGCACTGGAAAGCCGCAAGAGCTTGTCTACGCTATTTGAAAGGTACAAAGTCTGAAAAACTTATTTATAGAAAGTGTAAAAAATCAGATCTAAGAGGTTTTTTGCATTGTGACTGGGCTGGTAACTTAGATAGTAGAAAAATTACGACTGGTTATTGTTTCAAGCGTGATAATAGTTCAGGAGCAACCAGTCGAGCTATTAAGTTCCAAAAGTGTGTAACAACCTCCTCAGCTGAAGTTGAACTGAATGCAGTAGTAGAGGCAAGTAAAGAGGTGGCACAATTAGCAAACCTTTTGAAGGAAATGAACATAGATATTGAGCAACCTTTATAATTGTTTGTAGATAGTCAAGCATGTATTGCTCTTAGTAAGAATTCCATGAAACATGGCAAGACTAACCACTTATATGCCGATGAAATGCCAGCAGCCACCTTAACAAAAGCTTTGGAAAGAACAAAAATTTCTTTTTTTCGTTATGTTCTCCTAGGCTCAAACACTTGATATGATGGGAGGGATATCAAATGTAAAATTTTAATTGTTTGATTCTGAAAAATTGTACTTACTTGCTGATTTAGTTCTTTGTTGTCGAGAAAACAAGGCAAATTGCACGTGCTGTTTTTTCTGATGTTTTCCATAACTATTCCGTTTTAGCATGTGTATTGATAAAATTTGATTTTGACTTTTGATTGATTCCTATAATGAAACGTTAGTCAACATCACATGTCACCGAAAGTCATAGAAGTTGTAAATTAAAGATTGTTGTATAAAATGTAAAAGGTTGGAAAAATTGTAGGTAAAAAGTTGGAAATATTTATAATACTGGGTTTAAAATTTGATCAAGATTTGTGCCTATTGCCACAGTTGTCACCCATCATTTCTAATTGAATTTTTTAATTGCAAGATTTGTCTCTGCGTTCCCATTAACCAATAAACCAATACGTTTCACCTGTTTTTAGAATTTCATTGACATAATCTCGCATAAAATACCATGAATTCTAGAGCACATCTATGAAAGAATTTTTGAGCCATTTGAGACAAATGGTGTAAAGTTGCAAAGACAATTTTATTGCTATATTTTGGGAACATTTTTGTGTTCAGATAGAAAGTACGCATTCTCGCCACCAATTTCGAATTGAAGAGTTGCAGAACAACAATTGAAGAACAAAAATTGTCAAACAATTTTAGCAAAAAACATTTGAAACACCTTAAAAGCGCAGTATATCAAAAATGATCATTGCTCTTTGATACTGCTTTCACACGCACCAAAATAGGTGCACTGTTTTTTAAGCGTTAATTGGCAGAAGCATTACTAATAAACAATCTATTGCACTGTTGATAATTCTTGAAAATTATTTTTTGGTTTTTTATGTGGCTTAAGTTTGTCTGAAGCAAAAATTACAGGGCTGCAGCAAAATCATTTGCACCCACTCGAAATTTGGTCTCCTTCTTCTTTTTTCACACCACGAACAAATCCCATTAATCTGCTCAGGAACCTATTTTAAAATTAATAGTATAATCATGACTACACATGTTTGAAGCTTTACTGACATTCAACCATTTAATTTTTTGAAAAATTGCGCTACTATAGATTTAGAAAAGCTCGAAATATTACCCCGGTTTTCGACAAACTAAACATTTTTTTTTCAGGTATCCAAAATATTCAAGTGCAACATACATTGCACGTGTGGAGAATATTTTCACTGCAAAAAGTTCATTTAATGCGTTCACACGGTGAAGACGCTTACCCTGGAATTCAAAGACAATTCACAGAACCTCTGCCTCCTGGGATGGAAAATGAGCTAAAGAAAATCCAAAAGCACAATAGAAAAGAAATTCTGTTGCTGTTGAACGAATTCATTTGCCTTCAGTTATGTAAAACTGATAGCGTTGTCGAACCCAGCTATAGGTTAGTTAGATTATTGTTATCGGATATATTTTTCTGCTCAACTCCTTATAGCAACAAAGTTTAAGGCAAAGGAGTCCTAGTGGGTAACTAGTGTTGAAACCTTAAGCTTAGCTTAGTTGTTTTCCGATTTAATTGTTTTTTAAATTTGGTCCAACGCTTAAATTTTGCTAAGATTTTGTTGCTGGTATTTATGAATAACAAGGATTTATTCCTAGTGTCATGGATGTTTTCAATTCGTGGCCAGCCAGTTTGGATGAACGTATTACTTTGCTGATGATTAACACACGTTTTATGGACTTCATTGGCATTCCTGAGCACTATCAGCTTGATCACATGTGTCTATACGATGCAAAAATTCTGGAACCTGAACTATTTCTAAATCACTAACGAAACCGAATTAGAAAATGCAACTGGAAGGAAATCAACAACACTATTTTCCTCACGTAGTTTTTTTCCTCCAGAATCATAATTTAAAAATGTTTGATTTAAAAACCAATAACACAGACAGAAATAGATATCAATTTGAAACTTGATGCATGCATTAGCTGTCTACGTTGTTTTGAGCAATGGTGATTACTACATTAAAACGGGAATAACTTTCTGTCAGCTTCTTGAGCAAAACTTTCTTTCTTGTGGCTGAAAGATTCAAAATACGAATATTGCTAGGTTGCAAAATGTCATTTGAATTTTATTAGTATAGCATAACTGTTATGTCTAACACTAACACGCTTTTAGATAAACAAGGAGGCTTGGTAATGTGCGTTCGCACATAAAAGTCCAGGACTAAAAAATGCTGCATTAGATTGATGAGATCAGCCATTATTAGGGAAAAAAGCCAAGATGAATAACAAAATAAAACAACAATATCAACAAACATTAATTACATTCAAAAGTTTCTGTCCATTTTTTTAAACAAAAAAAAACAGCAACGTTAAAAAATTGGCCTATAGTTTTGAAAACAATTAATTTACAAGAAATGAAAACCATTAGACAGCAATTTAAAACATCCAACATGTTTATATTCACATACAACTCTATAGAAGAGCATTAACACCTGTCATTATTGAGTTTTTCACGCGGTTACGAAAAGAACAACAAATGGGGACAACAAACAATAATTCGATTAAAACTTGCGAGAAAACGCTATCGAAGCCGTAAGGCCATATTTTGGCCCTCACAATACGTTAAATTGAGCCTTCCTCGTACGCTAATAGTGTGGTATGCAACCTCTCTCATGAGAATAGGTAACAAGTAGCCAAAATAAAAAGAGAAAAAAGGGCAAAACTAAGTAATATTTTTGTATTTTTTGAAGACAATTATTTTCAAAGTCACAAAAGTCATCAGCTAAAAAATTAAATAATTAAATAGGGTCGTTTATTTGTCCAAAGAAAGCGCATAAGACCTGTTTTTGATCAGGTTAAATATTACGAGTTCAAAAAGAACGTTAAATATAGACAAAAACCAAAAATTTGTTTACTTTTTTGCAAAAAGCCAGTGTCGAAGCCAGTAAATTAAATACGAATTCTTGAAAAACATTAGATTTTGTACACTTGCACCTACCCTCCACTGAAATAATGTCATCTATGACTTGTGATTAACAAGACTAGGTAACAAATAGACAAAAATGCACAAAAATGTGAAGTTAAAAAGTTTTCTTTTTATTTTTTGAAATCAATAGTTTTCAAAGTCATGAAAACCATTAGCTATCTACTCTAATCAAAATGTAAGTTGTTTTTTTCATAAAAAACCATTGAGACCTGTCATTATCCAGGAAATTCCATACGACTAAAGAGACAAAATAAAAACGACAGTTGAAGACAAATGTAAAAAACTAAATCAAATTTTTCGAGAAAGGGGGTGCCGAAGCCATCAACATCATAATATATTCATTGGAAGACTTTTATTTGTTCATTTGGAACTGATTAGGACGATAATTTGACCTATCTCCAGTTAGCTTTGATTGGAGTAGTTCTTTTCTTTAATTATAGTAAAAAAGATTTTAAAAAAGACCGACTGATGACAATCCGATTTTTTTTGGACTGCAACAGTCCAAGATTGGACCAAAACTAGTTTTTCTATTGCTGCTCGACCATTAAGAACACTTAATTGTTTCGAATGTCAAATGTTATATATATAGATAATATTTTAGATAGAAAATTAAAAAAAAAAGCTGCCTTTTGATAATCATCGAGTAAAGTTATTAAAAACGGCGAAATTTAAATTGCCGCCTACTCTCAATGGAAGTGGAAGTTAGACTAGCTCCCTTTGTACTTTACAAAGATTTTGTTAGTTGTTTTTTGTTGTGCACTTCGGGCAAATTTAATCAAAGTGGACTAAAGAAACTTTTTTGAACAATTTTTTAACGAAAAGAACTGAATTTTGAAATATTTTAGCCAAAAAATAAAATCAAAATTGTCAACAATAGTTTTTTGTCTTTGAAAATAAAATTAACATACTATTGTGAACAATTTTTACATATTTTAGCAAAATTGTCGAAACTTTAGGCAAAAATTTTTGATACGGCGAAGCTGCCTTAAAGCCATGGTTTGCATCAGAATGCAACTATTTTTCCACAGTTGATGTTATCGTGCGAATATAATCACGATCTTCGGCTCTAGTCATGCATAGTCAGAAAAACTCTTTTGTAAATTTTAGTTTTCGGTGTTTCTCCCAAAGAACAATCCAAATCGATCAACATTTATGCTAACCCATTCAGGTCAATTTGGTTACAGTTGCGGAACAAGATATAAATCGTGAAAGTTTTGCGCAATTTACAATCAAATTATGGTTTGAAATAGAAAAATCCAAGCTATAAACAGTTCAGGAGCATTGGGGTCAAACAATGAAT
The DNA here is from genome assembly GCF_964194025.1 of Convolutriloba macropyga. Taxonomy (NCBI): domain Eukaryota; kingdom Metazoa; phylum Xenacoelomorpha; order Acoela; family Convolutidae; genus Convolutriloba; species Convolutriloba macropyga. Next base: position 20,507,159 of record NC_134474.1, read on the forward strand.
GACATATGAAAATAAAATCATCGTCTTCTTGAATGCAAATAGGCAAAAAAAGTGTTTAAGATGTAGGTTGTGGAACAAAATATAACAGATCTTTTGTTCCTTTTCACTCCCAGCAAATGATTATCCGGACACAAATTGAATACATCATTATAAATCACAGCTACAAGTTTTTTCGTTTCTTTTTCAAATTGAATCGATGAAGTTGATTCTTTGAACCTCCGGAGAACTAGATGAAGATTTTGTAAACAATTCCTAAAAATGACTGTTGTTCTGTTGATCGTACATTTGCAGTCTAAACGTCAAAACTTCTAGCTCTATTGTCCGATCCTCGATAAGCCTTCATTATCTTTTCACGAAATCAGAGTCCTCTTCTTGTGAATCCCTTCAAAACCCACACATTGTTATTCTCTTTTAGTTCCTTGACTTGTGTTATTTTGAACTTCTATTGAAATCTGGTACAACCTCTTTCAACAGTCTACTACAATAGTGTTTCACTATTGTCTGTGCCAAAATGATCTCTTGGCGGGAATTTATTTTTCGGGTTGGTTATAAGTTTCAAGCAAATGTGTGATCGTCAGGGAGAAAATGATTTGGCAAGAGTGATTCCTCGCTTGAGAGTTCAATGTGTCAGTGGTCATGAATTCATAACGGAATCCACATAAGCAACCACCTTCTGAAAAACAAGAACAAGAAAAATGAGTTTCCTGCTCACAAAAACTATAAATATGCTCTTTTTTGCGGACCGTGTCTCTCTTTTCCCAACTCCCGCAAAAGGTGGTGCCAAGATCCACTGTGTAACTTAGTTGTACCAACTGGGGTCTGATATTATTTTTCTCTGGCTGGAATTCCTTCTGAAACTGTTAACTCATGGTTTAGTTCTTTGCATTGTCACTGATAATCAGGTCTGAATTTCCACATCATGAAACAAATTTTCTATTAGGCGTGATAGCCGAGAGGTAAGGTGTGTGGTGCACACGCCAATGATTGAGAGTTCAATCCCCTGCCTCCGTGAAGCTGTCTGTGTGAGGATGAGCTCTTACTTAACCATAGCTTCAGGTTGACCATAGCCTGACCAATGTTGGCTGCAATGATGGCACCCCGTGAAAGTTTCAGACGCAAAAAAAGTGGCTATAGTCACCAAAAAAGAGCATTCATGCTCACTAAATGAACTGTCTGAGATGTGCGGAATAATAAGAAAAAGGACAGCTGAGAACAGGATACTGTAGGCCTAATGCTATTCCGCTGCGATTACGCAGGAACCACATTTATTATTATTATTTTTACTGTTATTATTAATATTATTATTATTATTATTATTTTTATTATTATTATTATTATTATTAATATTATTATTATTCTTATTAGTATTATTAGTATTATTATTATTATTATTATTATTATTATTATTATTATTATTATTATTATTATTATTATTATTATTATTATTATTATTATTATTATTATTATTATTATTGTGGTACCCTGTGGTATCCATCCACCACTAGTAACACCATTAGCGCAGTGAATTAATACTCAGTCAATCGCAGTATATATATATATATAACCTTTTGTTCATACTCCATTCAATCGTACCACGATTGAGTACATCAGTGACAGGTCCTAGCAACCTTGAGCTTGGACAATACACTGGCAGTGAACTGCCTAATCGCAGTCTGCCTTAAGAAGAGTAATAAACGGTTTGTCACTGAATCTCTTTTACATAAAGCTAAGACCTTTATTGAAGCGTTTCATCTAGCGATCAAGATACACGTACAACATGGCGCAGTCAGATAAAATAGGACGCACGGCGCTCGGCCTCGAACCTTTCTGGGACAAACCCAGTAGTAATCCACCAATCTCATGGGAGAAATGGAGGAGCCAGCTCAAAATGGCCCTCGTTGCCAAAACTAACATAGAACTGGACGAACTACTCCAAGAGAGAGACCGACTACAGTCATATACCCCCCAGAACCAGTGGAGGAACAACCCGTCCAAAACCCGACACAGACAATGGAACGAGAACGACTAACAAGGTACAACCAGGCGATAGCCAAATGGAAGAACGAATGCAACCACATCGATCGAATAGGAGTCTTATGCGGCGATAAGCCATGGGACATGGCAGACAGAAAAGCCAAATCACTAATCTACCTCAGCCTCGGAATTGAAGGACGAAAAATGCACACAAGAAAATTCCCCCACACAAACGTAGAATCAAAGACCACAATGGAGCTATGGGAAGAATTGGAACAAACTTTCATCCGTCCAAGAAACGTGACCTTTGATAGATACTTACTCCTGACACGTAAACAACAAAGAGGTGAAACGATGGAACAATTTCACTCTGCACTCAGATCACTAGCCGAACACTGTCAACTAGGGGAACTAGAAGACGAACTACTAAGGAACATATTTACCACAAATATGATAGACCAAGAAATCCAAAAGGAACTCTTGAAAACAACCTTAACTCCCGAAAAAGCCTTAGAATTAGCAATAAGCATCGAATTAGGCATAAGAAGCCAATTAGCCATTCAGGCAAGACAGCCATCGGATACACCGACAAACCCCTTCATTGGACGAGAAGAATAAGTAATGGAAATCTCCAGCTCACGCTACCGCGGATCTAATAGACCCCTGTCAACATTTAGAGGCACAACTAGAGGAATAACCAGAGGGATCGGCAGAGTGTCGAGCAACAACAACAACAACAGAGCACCAACACACAACTGCAGAAATTGCGGACAACCATGGGACGCGAACCATCGAACAAAATGCCAAGCAATAGGCCAAACATGCCGCCGATGCAATAAGCAAAATCACTTTGCGAAGGTGTGTAGATCGAACCTGAACAGACAACAAACTAGTAGATCGGTGAACGAGATAGACAACCAAAACCTAGACCAACCATCACAAGGCATACATATGATTACACACATCCCGGACACCCAATTAACATACGACGACTCCGCAGATGAATATACAGTAAACATGATGGAAACACCCGACGATTCCACGACACCATCCAAGCTACACATACAGTACGGGAACAGCAAATTCTGGGTAATGGTCGACTCAGGGAGCTCCACTAGTATCGTAACTGAACAGATGGCGAAAGACATAGAGGCCAGAGACAGCAACACATGGTGGAGCAGAACAACAAACCCAGTACAATTGAAGAGCTACACGGACACCCCCATAAAGAATCTCGGGACACTTTACTGTGACATCGAGTGCAACGGATGGAAAGCAGGACGTGCGGACATCATTGTTGTACCAAACAAACATCGAGCAATCATAGGAAGGGACATGTTCAAACCCCTTGGGATCCAACTAACACAACACGAATCACCAACATCTACAGGTAAGAACATCAACTCAATAGACACACCCCAAACCCCTACAATCAAAGCCGAAATAGCAATAAAATACAAAAAGTTAACATCAAGGATAAGACGCTCCCTACACCATAAGGTAAAATCACAATTTAAGCCAAACTTTACACCGGTCCACCAAAAGGGAAGACGCGTACCACTACACCTCGAGAAACAAGTCGAAGAAGAACTAAAAAACTTACAAAACAACGGACACATAACAAAACTAGACAAATGCAGCGATGAATTTTTTATATCACCAATAGTCATCACAGTGAAGAAGGATAAATCAATAAAATTAGCAATGGACTCAAAAACAATCAACAAAGCAATTCACAAAAACAAATACCAAATGCATAACATCGACTGCCTTATGGACAGCATAGCACAAACAATCACTCAATCGTCCGACGAAGGAGAAGTCCTATTCTCAACAATAGACTTACGATACGCATAAAGCCAGTTACCACTAGATGAAGATACAGCAAAACAATGCAATTTCAATATTATAGGCGGCAAAGCCACAGGAACATATCGATTCAATAATGGATTTTACGGAATCACGGACATGCCAGCAGAATTCCAAAAAGCAATAGACAAAACTCTATACAACCTAACAAACACATTCAGTTTTCTAGACGACATCATCATAGTTACTGGAGGCGGCATACAAAACCATAAAGAAAAACTATTCAAATGTTTAGACAGATTAAACGAAGAAAACCTAGCAATCAACCTCAACAAATGTCATTTCGCAAAAGATAAGATAACGTGGCTAGGCTACGAAATAGACAAAAAAGGTATCAAACCAATCGTCTCCAAGACACAAGCTATACTAAATCTAAAACCACCCACGTCCCACAAACAACTAAAATCATTCTTAGGCAGCGTACATCACCTAACGAAATTTATACCGAACCTCGCACCCCTATGCCGTGAATTTCGAAATCTATTACGAAAAGAAACGAAATATGTTTGGACAAAACATCACCAAACAAAATTTGAAAATATAAAGAATTGCATACGCAACTTAACAGAAAATACACACTACGACACAAAAAGAAAAACCAGAGTTAAAACAGACGCATCAAGATCAGGCCTAGGAGCAGTCCTAGAACAAGAAACATGCAACGGATGGGAGACAATATCATACGCTTCAAGATTTTTAAATAAAGCGGAAGAAAAATACAGCATAAACGAACTAGAGTTATTAGGCGTAGTATGGGCATTAGAACACTTTAAACATTATTTATTAGGCCATCATTTTACAGTACAAACAGATCATAGGGCAATACTATCAATCCTCAAAGAACGCTTCAGCAAAATTCATCAAAGCCGTTTAACGAGATGGTATGACAGGCTAATCCCATTCAACTTTAATATAGAACACATACCAGGAACAAAAATGGGACTAGCAGATTATATGTCGCGCAATCCATCCGAACCGGCAAAACCCCCCAGCACATACGACGCAAATTTTATAATAGCGCAAATAGTCATAATCAAAGAAACATTTCATATAATACGCAAAAGAGGAAGACCAAAGAAACAAAGTATTACTAATACACAACCCAATTCTAAAACAACACACAGCAATTCCAACGCTATTAAAACACATACCTTGCAATCGCCCCACGATTCCAACCAATCTATGAACTACCAAACAAAACGCCAAAGAGGACGGCCCAGAAAAACATAAGCGGAATCGTCGAACGAATCCACACAATTTAGAGACAACACCGACAAACGCCGCACGAATACTAACAAATTACAAACAAACTTGAATTACAACCTACGCAGCAGTCACAAGACATTCCAACCACAAACAAACATGTCGAATAATGACGTCATTAACAACACACAAGACACACAGCGAACGATTACAGAAGCGCATTTGCCAATTAACACAGCTATACTTAAACAGCCTAACTTTAAACAAACAAACGAAATGGAACACACAACAAACAAACCAAATAGCGGCACCATCAAATCACCAACACAGAAAACACCATTTTTAATGAGGAACTATTTGAGCCCCACCCCAAATAAGGACAAACTACACCCCACCAGCTCATCGGACGACCAACTCCCTAAAGAACTTGACATCATCTTCAACAAACAACTAATAGCAGCCATGATCAACAGGGATACGGTACTACGTGAAATAAGAGACTGCATTCTCAACAACGATCAAACGCGATGCAAACAACTCAGCAGACAGATACACGCAAAATGGAACAGCTTAAGTGTCAACAACGGCTGCATACTGGTCGACAACAAACTAGCAATACCAAACATCCTAAAAGACTCCGTAATCGATGTACTCCACTCAACACACCCTGGAGCATGGGGCATGACAGAATTGGGACAAAGATTATGGTGGCCATTTATCAATCGAGATTTAATCAATAAATCTAAAACGTGTCGACCCTGTACGGAATTCGGTAAGAACTTAAAAAGCATAATAAAGAAGTCCGATTGGTCCCCCTTCCACCGTGCTCTGAACCAAACGAAGAAATACAGCTAGACTTCGGCGGACCTATACTCGACGGACAAGGAAGGGAAGTCTACTTCCTAGCATGCGTCGATCGTTTCTCGAAAATCCCTACCCTCAAATTAGTCGCAAACGCAAACGGCCCAAACATAGAAAAGTTTTTAAACAAATATATAACGCAACACGGCGTACCTAGAAATATAAGACTAGATCAAGCCAGATGCCTAAAAGGTAATAAAATACAACAATTATGTAATCGCTATAACATCAATCTAATATACGCACCGGCCAACGACCATCGCCCCATAGGATTAGTAGAACGCCTAATACAAACCGTCAAGCGACGATTGGGGTGCATTAAACTGGACCCTAATCAAAAACCTTTCAATATCAAAAGTGCCCTCCAAAACCTATCTTTCGAACTACGCACGTGCCGAAAGAAAAATTCTAAACTCTCCCCGTTCGAAGCCCATTACGGACGAAAAGCAAATACCGCAATAACAAATATAACATCAAAACCTAACATAAAAAATCTAAACTGGTCAAATACTTTAAAATATAATTTAGATGACAACATCATAGGAGAAGAGGAATTAATCAGCCAGGAGAAATGGTACGACGAGGACTTGGACAGCGACAACGAAGTGAGAGCAACCAAAGAACGTAAACTGCAGGAAGCCAAAGATGATAAAGGCGAAGTACCGCGTATAATAAAACTTTCATCTGCTAACTTTGAACAGCCCCTCGCCAGAAACAGCCCGCGTCTCCA
>NC_134474.1:20518016-20716267 GCF_964194025.1 Convolutriloba macropyga
TCCCATTTTTCTTATTTTTCAAAGTAAAGGCAATGCGACTTTTACACCATCAAAACTCTCTTGAAATAATTTTTCATAATCCTTAAACAGAATGAAAATACTTCCTCTTTACCAAGAGTTATTAGCAAAATTGGACCAGATTCAACCGAAATTTGTGACGATTACCATGCTCGTAGACAAATTTACAAATTCTCTTTGCTTTTTTCGCAGATTTCAATGGGTAGTCAAAGAGCTCGTATATTGAGCTCTCTGAATATGCAATTCAATAGACTCAAAAATTCCTCTGGTCCAAGATATTAACGAACAAGCATTGGTAAAAAACGACCAAAAAAGTGGACTTGATGATCAATAACCATACCAAATTCGCCAACACCTAAACGATAGTTATAATCATATACGTGGCATACAATAGTGGAATAGAGAAGATCAATGTGACCAGTCCCATTGAACCAATGCCTTAATTTTACTCATTTTCACAAGTGAATTAACAAATTATGAGCACGATATCGGGGGGTTGGGGGAGTGGTCATTTGCAGAGTGAAAACAGACCTCCTGAAACCCCACAATCCTATAAAATTTTATAATGGGGGGTTTCAACCAATGTCAGTAACTAATTTCTATGACTATCACATTTTCCCAAGTGGAAACACGAACCACACCGGACACTAAAACGCCAAAGGGTGGTTTGTGTCCAGCCCAACTTCTCAAAAACGGCTGAAGGAAGCAAAACGCCATTTACAGGGCTCCAAGTCAGGCTCACGCTGAGTTCAGTTCAACAAACAGATTAAAATTTGGCTCACTCTAGGAGGAGATATTTCAACATAAATGTCTGGAACCAATTGAACTTTTTTGACACCCGAGATTCAAACTTCGCTAAACTACGATCAAAATGTTGCAAAATTGGGTACAAAATGTATATAGTGATACTCCTCATTAAATGGTCAATCTAAAACTCTATACTTTTCAATCCGGACAAAAAATTTTTAACTTTACAATGTCAACGCCGAAATAGCCGTAAATGGGCAAAATTGAGGTTCGGAGCATGCAGAGCAAGAATGACCCCTCAGCTTAACAACACAATATATATATATATATATATATATATATATATATATATTTATATGGATACACCCCACTATCTTAGGAACCTAAATAGCCCATACACGTGGTGTACTCCAGTATTATGCGGTACAAAATTAGGGTGACAACATTTTGACCCCAGAAATGGGATTGACTTGAAATTTGCCCTTATATAACATTTTGATCAGGAAGAGTTAAGAAACCAACAGGTTAGCCAAAACAAGAACAGTAATACCAAGAGAATGCGACAACGATCATTTGATTTCAGATAATAGTTTCTAAGATATTAACAAATGATTAAAATGAAGTCCTTTTTCGGTATCCAAGCAGTGACCTGGATGTCCAAAACTTGCTCATGAACAGCCCCATAACGTGCTTTAACGTACTTCTGGACAACAACTGTGTTCACCATGACAATAGTGGCTGCTCCGAGCCTTTACAACGGGTTGGGTAAAAAAATTCCCATCTAGCGGTAGAGGCAAAAATGTTTTAGAATCTTCCACAAATACCACACATCATCAAAGCTCGTGAAATTAAAAGGTTGTCATTTTTCAAAAAACACGTTCATTTTAATTAGGAGGCATGGGTGCTTGTTGGAAAAGGTTAATTGCATTCGTAGATAAGAATATATGACTCTTGAACAAAGAATTTCGTGCAAAATAAAAATTTGGTTTGTTTTTTACTCAATTATCATTAATTACACTGTTGATTATGAAGTTTCAATAAATGACGTGATCTATGCGAGCAAAAACAGATTAACAGCCAAAAAATATTACTATGCTGCCACTATTTGATTTAGTAATATTGGAGAGGTAACAAAAACTGTTAAGCAATCGAAAATTTTTTCAAAAATTTTAAGTGATCAATCGAGGAAATTGCTCAAAAAGTATCAGTTTCAGGAAAATAAAAACATCTAATTGCCTGCTGGCTTGATGTACAGCTGGCAGTTCTAGTTAGAATCAAGTCAATCATGTTCATTGAAAACCGTTTTAAGCAATCATAGTGTATTGAAGTTCAATGTTTTGTCAAATTTTTTTTTCCTAAATTCGAACATTTCCAAAATGCTAACAAAACGCAAAATTTTTATTTTGATTCAAAGGAGACCTACAAAAGGTCAACATGAGTTCAAGACAACACAAAAAAAAGAAAATATAAATAGTGGTACTTTTCGTAAATGGGCAATCTAGAACACAAATATTTTTAATCCGACAAAAAAATGAAGCCCTTTTAACAAATGTTTAAAATGAAGCCCTTTTTTCGGTATCCGAGCAGTGACCTAGATTTCCAAAACTTGCTCAGGAAGAGTCCCAGATATGTGTTTAAACGTATTTCTGGACAACAGTTATGTTCACCATGACAGTATTGTTGCTCCGAACCTTAACAACGAGTTGGGAAATAATTTTCCCAGCTTGAGGTGGAGGCAAAAATGTTTTAGAAGTTTCCACAAGGAAAACATCATCAGAATTTACATGATTTCAATGAAAACGAAAAAAATTCTCCTAAGAAACAATGGTTCATTTCAATTAGAAGGCATTAGTGCTTGTTGGAAGAGATTAATTGCATTCGTATATATGAATATATAACTCTTGAACAAAGAATTTCGCGCAAAATAAGAGTTTTGTTTGTTTTTTCTTCAATTATCAATAATTACTCTGTCGATCACAAAATTTCAATATATGAAGTGATGTATGGGAGCAAAAACGGATCAATAGCCACCAAATGTGACTATGGTGCCTCTATTTGATTCAATAAATTGGCAGAAAAAACGAAAACTGTGAAGCAATTGAGAAATTTTAAACTATATTAAACGATCAATCTGGGATCTTTGCTCAAAAGTTAATAATGTTATGAATTTAAAAAAAATCTAACTGCCCTGTTGGACTTAAGACGCAGAAGTTCTAGTTAGAATCAGGTCAACAATGTTTATTTAAAAAACGTTCCAAGCAACCAAATTGTTTTGAAGTTCAAATCTTTGACAAAACAAAGTTTTGACAAAAGTTTTTTTAATTCGATCAACTCCCAAAAAAGCTAATAAAACGCGAAATTGCTAACTTCATTTTAAAAGAGACTCCAAAAAAGCTCAAAATAAGTTTAAAACAACAAAAAATAGAAAATGTGACTCTAAGGGGAGATGGTTCAAAAAGTAGGTTCAGTACCATAAGACCTATTTCGACATCCTAGTTTCATGCCTTGCTAAAACAAACCATCAAATTGTAAAAAAGGGGTAAAATATGCAAGCAAATAGCGATAATTTTTGTTAAATGAGCAATTTAGAACATTATAAATTATAGTCAGACAAATGAAGTTCAAATTTTCTATGTCAACGCCGACATAGCCGAAAAGTTAGAAATTACATATGGGAATGCTCCCCACTATCTCTATGGAGCCCTTACAAGTGGGTGTACGCATGTATTTTGGGGCATCGGAATTTTGGTGACACCAATTTGACCCAAAAAAGCGATAAGTTTGAAATTTTCCCTTAAACAATTTTTTGATCATCAGATTTAAGGAACCAATTGGTTAGTCGTAGTTCGACTTTTTTCGTCTGAAACCCGCATGGGGTTTTGTGGAAAGCATTTTTGGGTCAAAAATGGTGTTTGCGCACAGGAATCTTTTATGTTTTATGATTTCATATATATATATATATATATATATATATATATATATATATATATATATATATATGATTTCATATTTATATATATATATATATAAATATGTATAAATATATATATATATATATATATATATATATATATATATATATATATATATATTATACGTGTGTATTCAACGTGGATATTATGCAGTTTAGAAAACCAGAACAGTATAGAACTAATTTTCCCACTTTCCCCGAGAACCAAGTACGATGACAGAGAAACCGCCAAATGACCAAAATTAGGAGTTGCTCTCGGGCCATTTTTCTTATTTTTCAAAAAGAAGTTAATGCAACATGTACACCATCAAAAATTTCTTGAACTAAGCTTTCATATTCAATAAACAAAATGAAAACACTCCCTCTCTACACAGAGTTATTAGCAAAAATAACAGATCCAACCGAAAATTGTGACGATTACCATGTTCGTAGACAAATTTACAAATTCTCTTTGCTTTTTTGCAGATTTCAATGGGTGGTTAAAGAGCTCGTATAAGGAGCTCTCTGAATATGCAATTCAATAGGCTCAAAAATTCCTCTGAGCCGAGATATTAACGAACGAGCATTGGTACAAAATGAAATAAAAATTGACCTGATGATCAATAACAAACCCAAATTCTCCAACAACCAAACTATAGTTATAATCAGATACGTCGCATACAATAGTGGAATAGAGAGGATCAATGGGACCAGTCCCATTGACCCAATGCCTTAGATTTACTCAATTTCACAAGTGAATTACCACATTATGAGCACGAAATCAAGGGGTTGGTGGAGTGCTTATTTGCAGAATGAAAACAGACTCACAATCCTATCAGAACATATATGGGGAGTTTCCCCATCATAAATGGAGTTCAGGGAACCAATGTCGGTAACTAAATTCCGTGATTTTAACTTTTTTCCAAGTGGTAACACGAATCACGCCGGACACTAAAATGTCAAAAGTGCGATTTGTTTCTTGGCCAGTATTTCAAAAGCGACTGAAAGAAGCAAAACACCATATACAGGGCTCCAATTCAGACTCAAGCTGAGTTCTGGTCAACAAACAGACTAAAAATCGGTTCACTCTACGAGGAGATATTTCAACATTAATGTCTGGAACCAATTGAACTTTTTTGACACCCGAGATTCAAACTTCGCTAAACTACGATCAAAATGTTGCAAAATTGGGTACAAAATGTATATAGTGATACTCCTCATTAAATGGTCAATCTAAAACTCTATACTTTTCAATCCGGACAAAAAATTTTTAACTTTACAATGTCAACGCCGAAATAGCCGTAAATGGGCAAAATTGAGGTTCGGAGCATGCAGAGCAAGAATGACCCCTCAGCTTAACAACACAATATATATATATATATATATATATATATATATATATATATTTATATGGATACACCCCACTATCTTAGGAACCTAAATAGCCCATACACGTGGTGTACTCCAGTATTATGCGGTACAAAATTAGGGTGACAACATTTTGACCCCAGAAATGGGATTGACTTGAAATTTGCCCTTATATAACATTTTGATCAGGAAGAGTTAAGAAACCAACAGGTTAGCCAAAACAAGAACAGTAATACCAAGAGAACGCGACAACGATCATTTGATTTCAGATAATAGTTTCTAAGATATTAACAAATGATTAAAATGAAGTCCTTTTTCGGTATCCAAGCAGTGACCTGGATGTCCAAAACTTGCTCATGAACAGCCCCATAACGTGCTTTAACGTACTTCTGGACAACAACTGTGTTCACCATGACAATATTGGCTGCTCCGAGCCTTTACAACGGGTTGGGTAAAAAAATTCCCATCTAGCGGTAGAGGCAAAAATGTTTTAGAATCTTCCACAATTACCACACATCATCAAAGCTCGTGAAACTAAAAGGTTGTCATTTTTCAAAAAAACACGTTCATTTTAATTAGGAGGCATGGGTGCTTGTTGGAAAAGGTTAATTGCATTCGTAGATAAGAATATATGACTCTTGAACAAAGAATTTCGTGCAAAATAAAAATTTGGTTTGTTTTTTCCTCAATTATCATTAATTACACTGTTGATTATGAAGTTTCAATAAATGACGTGATCTATGCGAGCAAAAACAGATTAACAGCCAAAAAATATTACTATGGTGCCACTATTTGATTTAGTAATATTGGAGAGGTAACAAAAACTGTTAAGCAATCGAAAATTTTTTCAAAAATTTTAAGTGATCAATCGAGGAAATTGCTCAAAAAGTATCAGTTTCAGGAAAACAAAAACATCTAATTGCCTGCTGGCTTGATGTACAGCCAGCAGTTCTAGTTAGAATCAAGTCAATCATGTTCATTGAAAACCGTTTTAAGCAATCATAGTGTATTGAAGTTCAATGTTTTGTCAAATTTTTTTTTCCTAAATTCGAACATTTCCAAAAAGCTAACAAAACGCAAAATTTTTATTTTGATTCAAAGGAGACCTACAAAAGGTCAACATGAGTTCAAGACAACACAAAAAAAAAAGAAAATATAAATAGTGGTACTTTTCGTAAATGGGCAATCTAGAACACAAATATTTTTAATCCGACAAAAAAATGAAGCCCTTTTAACAAATGTTTAAATTGAAGCCCTTTTTTCGGTATCCGAGCAGTGACCTAGATTTCCAAAACTTGCTCAGGAAGAGTCTCAGATATGTGTTTAAACGTATTTCTGGACAACAGTTATGTTCACCATGACAGTATTGTTGCTTCGAACCTTTACAACGAGTTGGGAAATAATTTTCCCAGCTCGAGGTGGAGGCAAAAATGTTTTAGAAGTTTCCACAAGGAAAACATCATCAGAATTTACATGATTTCAATGAAAACGAAAAAAATTCTCTTAAGAAACAATGGTTCATTTCAATTAGAAGGCATTAGTGCTTGTTGGAAGAGATTAATTGCATTCGTATATATGACTATATAACTCTTGAACAGAGAATTTCGTGCAAAATAAGAGTTTTGTTTGTTTTTTCTTCAATTATCAATAATTACTCTGTCGATCACAAAATTTCAATATATGAAGTGATGTATGGGAGCAAAAACGGATCAATAGCCACCAAATGTGACTATGGTGCCTCTATTTGATTCAATAAATTGGCAGAAAAAACAAAAACTGTGAAGCAATTGAGAAATTTTAAACTATATTAAATGATCAATCTGGGATCTTTGCTCAAAAGTTATTAATGTTAGGAATTTAAAAAAATCTAACTGCCCTGTTGGACTTAAGACGCAGAAGTTCTAGTTAGAATCAGGTCAACAATGTTTATTTAAAAAACGTTCCAAGCAACCAAATTATTTTGAAGTTCAAAGTTTTGACAAAACAAAGTTTTGACAAAAGTTTTTTTAATTCGATCAACTCCCAAAAAAGCTAACAAAACGCGAAATTGCTAACTTCATTTTGAAAGAGACTCCAAAAAAGCTCAAAATAAGTTTAAAACAACAAAAAATAGAAAATGTGACTCTAAGGGGAGATGGTTCAAAAAGTAGGTTCAGTACCATAAGACCTATTTCGACATCCTAGTTTCATGCCTCGCTAAAACAAACCATCAAACTGTAAAAAAGGGGTAAAATATGCAAGCAAATAGCGATAATTTTTGTTAAATGGGCAATTTAGAACATTATAAATTATAGTCAGACAAATGAAGTTCAACTTTTCTATGTCAACGCCGACATAGCCGAAAATTTAGAAATTACATATGGGGATGTTCCCCACTATCTCTATGGAGCCCTTACAAGTGGGTGTACGCATGTATTTTGGGGCATCGGAATTTTGGTGACACCGATTTGACCCAAAAAAGCGATAAGTTTGAAATTTTCCCTTAAACAATTTTTTGATCATCAGATTTAAGGAACCAATTGGTTAGTCGTAGTTCGACTTTTTTCGTCTGAAACCCGCATAGGGTTTTGTGGAAAGCATTTTTGGGTCAAAAATGGTGTTTGCGCACAGGAATGTTTTATGATATTGAATGGGCCAAAGAAGTCTAGTGTCTTGGACATGGTATCCAAGAAAGCATAAAATTTGTATCATGAGTTTCTTTTGGATCTCCATTTTTTGGTCTGAAACCCTCGTAGAGTGTTGTGAAAAGCATATTGAGCCAAAGAATGAGCTTGCACAAAAAAGTTTTTTGATCTTGGATGGGCCATAAAAGTCTATGGTCTTGGATATGGTATCCAAGACACGATAGAAAGTTTTTTTTTGTTGAAGGCCAATGGCAACTACGATATATTCGATGTACTACGCGATCCAATAGACGTTATTTGAGATCAGCTTTGAGTTTTTAATGCTTTTATGTATGTTATCAAAAAGCCATACAACCATACATGTCTTACCTATGGTTTCCAAGAAACATTTATGGTAGTCAATCCGGGATCTTGATTTTTGCTGTATGGCACAGGCGAGAAAAATAGCTTTGTAAGCCCCAATTTTTTGCAGTACAATTATTTCTATGGTTATTGCTTCCGTGTTGTCCAGAGTTGCAACAGTTTTTCTTTATGTTTTGTGTTTTGTTTTTTTGAAAGCTGGATATAGTTTGTTCGTTGAGAAGTATTGATTTTATTAAAGATCTTGTGTTTAAATTTGTGAAGAGGTCGTATTTTTTTTATTTAGCTCAATCGTTTCCATGTTTGTTGCTATCGTTAGCTCGCTGTGCTGATCAACAGGGCTTCGCGCTACCTAGGAATGTCCAAAATGAATGCAATGAATAAGTCGCGTATTAGAGTCACCATTTGGTCCCCCAATTTGGCAGTTCTGATCGTGCTCTTTGAGTTTTCTAAAATATATTGAATGCTTTAACCATATGATTGCTCTGCATTGACAGATCCGTAACAACTAATAGTTATTTTCCCGGGATGTTTGAATACGCGTAGATTTAGTTTCAAGAGAGCTATTGCTGTCAGGTTGCCTTTTTCACAGTGTGCTTTTTTTTACTAAAAAACCTAGGTCTTTTTGTCTCCTCATTAAGGTAGAATAAAGAAACAGTTCTTCTATTGCCTTTGTGACAATATTTCTTGCTACACAAGATACCCAAATCAATTTTTGTGGCATTTATTCCGCCATTTTATCTGTATCTCTGCATTTCGAGCTTTTCTTTCTCATCTTTACTGTGCATATGATCCTAACTGTGTCAATTGTTTCGTCAAAAAAGGACTTGCTTTACAAATCTGTATTTTCGGGTGATGGTTGAAGTACTTTGTCTTGGAAAATAGGTTTACCTTCTGAAGTAAAAGCAAAAGGAAGTGCACTCTCCCATTCTCCCATCAGATTGGAGTATCTGGTTATGGCTTCTCCAAAAACGCGTGCATGAAAACGGTAGTTTTTTGTTGTCTCCACTGCCTTACTGAACCATGTCGTAAATTCTTAGTGTAGAAGTTGAATCGCGGTGCGACTCAAGTTGAAATTTACAAATTGAACTTGCATAGCGAAACTGCCTTCAAAAGCTATATTAGTATTTGGTCTCAAATCTACTTAATAAAGTTTCATTCCAATCAGAGAGGTTCAATATACTGTACATCTATGTGACGACTTGTAATTCAAAAGAGAGAAACTTTTTAAGTAAATTAACCAATACTTCATTAGAATAGATATGAGACCTGTCCTCAATGCGACTTGGTAGCAAGTCGACCAAGAAGTTCGAAAAGGTGCAAAGTTCAAAAATATTTTTCTATATTTGAAAACAATTAATTTCAAAGTGATTTATATCATGAGATATTAATTGAAATCTTTAACTTTTTCATTTATATCTCCGTAGGAAGCAATTAGACCTGTCACTGTCCAGTACGTGATACCACTGCAAAAAATCGGCAAATACCGGCAACGTTTAAATGTTCAATCAAAAATCCTTTAAAATGTAGAGAATCTCAAACATTTTATGAAATCTCAATGTAGCAATATTAACAAAGCCAAGAAACCACTGGTTAAAACATAACTGTTATAAAGATGAAAATTTGTCTCTCTGGAAACGGGGGGGTTGTAACTTGTCTCTAGAGAGGCTAAGCTACAAATCGACAGAAAAACGATTTTAAAATATGGCGAACCCCAAAATCCAAATACGTTTTGAAAAAAGATATTTTTAAAAGTCATGACGAAACAAAAGTTCAGCAAAAAGAGACGGAATAATTTTCAAAACCTCCAGAAGCTAATTGGGCCTGTTATTATTGAGACTAAGTCACGAGACTACAAAATAACAACAAATATAGCCAAAAGCAAAAACTTTATAACCAATTTCACGATGCCACAATGTTCAAGGCACTGTAAATAGGAGATATTATCTGCAAGAATCATAACTAATCACCTGCTTCTCATCTGAACATCGACTGGTCTTCCTTATAAAAGGACTACGTAGAAATTACAACAAAAAGACTCCCAAAAATTGAAATAGAGATATCGACAAATTTTCTTATGAAACTAAATGGTCGAACCCGTCAGTCAAAACATATAAACAACCAAGAAAATAACGTTTGAACCAACAAAATTTGATGAGACTTCCTGTTAGTGAGATTGAGTTCGGTGGTGAGAAAAATTACGGCAAAAAGGAGAAAGTTTAAAAATTATTTAAAATTAAATTGAATGAAAGTCATTAAAACAGGTAACTGTAAACTGACATCTTTAAATAGGCTCATTTATAGGTCCCGTGGAAGCAATTATGATCTATCATTATCAGCTTTATGTCGTACAATATCAAAAAAGAAAGACATACATAAGCAAAAATATAAATCCATCATTTTTTTGCGAGAGAACAGCGTCTCAGCCCAAAAGCATAAACTACTCAAAATCAATTAACAAGATACAGCTTCTTTCAAAGCTGTGCATTTTTTCAGCTGTGCTGTCCATCAATTGGATTTGTCAATAAGGTCATAATTCGACAAGGAAACAAAACTAGGCTCAGAAATGAAGAAAAATGAAAACTCGTAGCGTCAAAGCGAGAAATCATCAGTTAAATATGAAACGGTTACAGACATTAATTTGAAAATCAGGAAAATTGAGTTTTTACCTGTTGTTGCTGAGACAACGCAGGAGTTGAGAAGAATTAGATAAAATGTTGGAAAATTTCGATATTGCACCAACAATTACTGGATACAATGAAATTGAAAGTCATAAGAGACATTAGATAACAACTAAAATTGCTGTATAGGTTCAGTTATCCCTCCGTGAAGAACCAGTTGAATATTCGGTTGGAGGACTAAGTCATTGCACTACAAACAGTATAGCAAATAAAAACGAAACATCAGAAATCCAAAAAATTTTACAAAAACAATTCTTCAGAGCCATAAAAGCTATGAGCTTAATTATGAAACTATCATATATGTTCGCTTGGCCCTATTTTTCTTAAACTTTTATAGATCAACAATTGAGACTTGATTTGAAATTTCTGTGAGCAATTTAAATATAAACCTATAATTGCGGGAATATTTCTAGAAAAAGCGGCAGCCCATTAAAATGTTAAAAAAATGTCCATCATGAGGATCCTTGGTGAGATCAATATCAGCTCTGATATTGCTGTGCGGCTAAAAAACCAATCAATTGTTCAAATGGTTGCGAAAGAGATCAATTTTTAAACCAAAAATTTCAGTATATTAGAAAAAAAAATTATTATCGTTTATTATTTTTATTTATTTTTAATTAATTTCATTTTTAATTATCAATAATAATTATCATTTTGTTAATTATCGAGATTAAATTTGCAAAAAACTGGCAAAAATACAACTCCAGAAATTTCTTATAACCAGAGGAAGAACAACCAGCTCTCTTTTTCAGCTTACAAAGAACACTATTGCAGTGTTAAGGTGTATGCGTCTAGAAAATTTAAAGAAAGTGGGCTAAAAAAACATATTCAGTCACATTTTAGACGAAAGACGTCTGAAATTAGGAAATTTTATCATAAATTTTTGCCCCGGAACGAAAATGACTGTAGAAAAAAAATGTGACTGAATATGTTTTTTTAGCCCACTTTCTTTAAATTTTCTAGACGCATACACCTCGACAATGAAAAAAGTCGAGAAATTAATTTTTCCTAAACGGAAACATATGTCATCATTGGATTTGTAGGGTGAATCAATTTGTGAATAAATACGAATAATCTAAATTTTGTGAATAAATACGAGCAATTTAAATATAAACCTATAATTGCGGGAATATTTCTAGAAAAAGCGGCAGCCCATTAAAATGTTAAAAAAATGTCCATCATGAGGATCCTTGGTGAGATCAATATCAGCCCTGATATTGCTGTGCGGCTACAAAACCAATCAATTGTTCAAATGGTTGCGAAGTAGATCAATTTTTAAACCAAAAATTTCAGTATGTTAGAAAAAAGTTATTATCGTTTATTATGTTTATTTATTTTTAATTAATTTCATTTTTATTTATCAATAATAATTATCATTTTTTTAATTATCGAGATTAAATTTGCAAAAAACTGGCAAAAAAATAACGCCAGAAAGTTCTTATAACCAGAGGGAGAACAACTAGCTCTCTTTTTCAGCTCACAAAGAACACTATTGCAGTTTTAAGGCGTATGCGTCCAGCAAATTTAAAGAAAATGGGCTAAAAAAACATATTCGGTCCCATTTTAGACAAAAAAAGTCTGAATTTTGAAAATTTTATCATAAATTCTTGCCTCGGATTGAACAATTCGGCAACTCTTCTCTTTCTTTGAAGATAAAATCTACTGCTTTTAACAGTTTTAACACATTTTAGCAAAAATGACGAAAATTTCCTCAAAAATACGGAAATTGTGAATGAACACAACAGAATGTCGTCTACTATTCTTAAAACGTTGAACCTCGATAACTCCCTGTAAGAAGCGAAAATCGAAAATATGTTTTAATTTCACATTCTACGCTGGACGGTCTTTCTAATGATACCACTCTCAAATCTCTACGGTGATTATATCGATCGGCCAAAATCGACTGAACGAAAAAAAACAAACTCATTTGAGAATATAGTTCCTCCCCCCAATAAAGTGGGTCGGAACAATGAAAAAAGTCGAGAAATTAATTTTTCCTAAACGGAAACATATGTCATCATTGGATTTGTAGGGCGAATCAATTTGTGTATAAATACGAATAATTTTGTTACAAAAAAATGACTGTAGAAAATTCGTCTGACTGTAGTCGGTTTGTTTTAACCCTGAAAACTCTTTTAACGATCTCTTTATTTATCGAAATTTACAATCTGCAAAAACCAATAGATCGTAATAGCAAAAGGCAAAGGACGCTAAAAGTTCATTGACTTTTGTGCATACCATTTGAAATAATTGAGAAGAATGTATGTTCAAATAAGAATTCCAACTTTGAGCTAAAATTGGTTCTTTTGAGGCTTTCACAGATCGGGCGAGATGCAATGTTTTCAGGCTCTTTAATTCTGTTGGGTAATTAATCAATTTTAAAAAACTTTCAAAAGATCAATCTGCTAAACAATTGTCATGATTCTCTGATCAAAAGTGCAGAAAATGAAGAGCTAGTACAACTTAATCGGAAGCTATGTTCCCATCTATTCTTTTAATTTTAATGTCTTTCAGCTAATCAAAAACTGGTACTGTACAGAATTTGTATAGCTTATCCGCAAGCTAATTTTGTTAATAGCTAAAAAAGGTGAAAAAGCCGTGTTCAAAGATGAAAAATTTCTTTTATTATTTAGTACCATCTAAGAGGTCATTGGAGGCAAAATATTAAGCTGTTTTAATAAACTGTTTGTCTTTTAACGGGTCAAACATTTACAAAGCAAGTAAATAATTATATAAATGAAGGATTAAATTTAGTGATTAAATTTGGTACCTTTCAATTTTTATTACTTGAATTTGTTTTTGTTTGTTTTTCGGCAGTTTTTGCAAATTCTCCTCGGACAAATAGGTGCTCCGAAATAAGGAAATTGTATTTAACTTTTAAAAAAAGTGACCCAGTAATCGGCGCTGAATAGTTTCTTATAGTTTCTTTTTGAATACAACTGTCAACTGAAGAGTAATATCACATTCCCGATGCCCCCCCCGCGGCTCCATTGAACCCCATTCCCCAGTTGAAATATTTTTGGTCAAAAAACATATCAGCATGTTAAAACTGCTGTGCACTCAGGTTTGGTTTGGGAGGCGATACAGTTGTATACCCGCTAAAAACGGGTGGGAAAGGGGAGCGGCAGGGGCATTATAATTCAGTTTTCTGTAAAATTGGTCTCACGTTGTTGACGTTTATCAAGAAGAATGGATCTGAACTCATCACTTGAAGTCATGTCAATAGTAAGTACTGCTTTTCTCAATTTATTCTTCGCAATTATCGTCGGCCACATTTTTCCTTCGTTGCATTTATGACAACTTTCGGATCTTTTCTGTTTGTGGCAAACCATAGTTTGTTTGCAGAATATTTGCCTCTCCCGAGCGCCTATCACACTAAGTGGTCAATAAAAGAGATCTTATGATCTTAAATTTGTTCGCCAAAATATGAGTGAAATTTTCCGGTCAGATTGGAACAAATTGTACTCTTTGCATTTGAACCAGGTCATCAATAAGCAAACGTAGATATAGCACCACTTATTGTGAACATCTGGACTGTTTTGGCGTCTACCATATCGAGCATTAACAAGAACTTTGTCGTTTTCAGAAATATAGATGAACGCATTTTGGTGAATTTTTGAGATCTCAATTTTGTGGTCAAAGGGCTTTTGTAACGTGGCTCGTATGATCTAGTGGCCTTGGTTTGGTATATAAAATTGACATTGAGAAGTATATGGTATTGTGAAGTTCTGAAGGACACGTAAACGCTGTGAATTAATTTATGCATGTTTCACACGCAGGTTGGGTTTTCATCATTGAAGATGGGTTATCAATTGTCCTCGTTTATGACGGCGATCATTATTGAACCCACACAGGGGGTATGGTGCGTTCAAACATACACAGGTGAGGAATTTTTTAACGAGTAACATAAAAGCACCAGTACTTACGGTCGAGTCAAAGTCTGCCCCACCATCACACTTAATTCACTTTCACAGCAAATTAGAAAATGAGGAACATAGCAAATTTTATCAGAATGCAATTTGTTTTTGTCAAACGTCAAATTTTTGTGCTTAGAGTCTCAATGAAACCATTAATGGAGAACTCGGAGGTCCATTGGGTCCCAGAGGTCCAGGTCAACTCCGATTCCAGGAGCACATTAAGGCCATTCGATGGATCATTTTCGTAGTGTGTTCCATGGGTTTGTTTGGAAACTTGCTGACATTCTTGGCCTCATCGAAAATTGTGGATAATGGCGATTCTAGTGGGACGGTGTTTATGAAGGTGGAGTATTTTTTGAAACATCTTTTTGACCAACGAGCGAAAAAAGATCACGCTTCTCAATACCTTCTCAATTTATTGCTCTTAACGACGTCTAAGTAGAAAAATTCGAGGGCTGATGATTCTTTGTAGCTATACAAGGTGCACGTATGATCATAATGTACTTTTTGGTATAATCTTTGCATGGTAATTATTATTAATAATAATAGTACTAGGAAGTCCAAAACGTTATATTCCATCATATTACTGTATTTGGTAAACTACCAGACAAAACTTAGGATTCGCAAAAATTTTTGCAAGGCGCTTTGAAAAGTTCTGATTTTCTGCTTTTCTTTCTCATCAGACTCTGAAAAGTTGAACAGTTTTCCGGATGACTGCAAATGGCAATCGCCGCCCTCAGCTTCCAAGCCGGCTATTATAGCTCACTTTAT
Organism: Convolutriloba macropyga; assembly: GCF_964194025.1. Lineage (NCBI taxonomy): Eukaryota > Metazoa > Xenacoelomorpha > Acoela > Convolutidae > Convolutriloba > Convolutriloba macropyga. Next base: position 20,533,453 of record NC_134474.1, read on the forward strand.
TCTTTCCTTTTTTAAACAATTCGATGAATTTGAACTGTATTGGGGCGGTGTCTTTTCCGCGAATGAAGATGAGTAATGTTGATCTACACCTCTCCTAATTTCTCCTAATTGTTGGTTTCTCTATAGTCAACCTGATGAACGAAAGTCAAGTAGAGAGAACATTTCTGAGAAAAGCAAGCACATTTTTTAATAGTTCTAAATGCTTTAACTCTCATAAGTTTAAATGTTTTATCTCATAAGTTATCAAGTAATTGTACACCTGGGGACAAGGTGAACCTTTAGGAGCATTAGACATTTTGCGTTTTATAGACATTTGCGTTTTATGGATGTTTTTCAAAATTCCTAGAGCTTTTTCTATCAAATTCTCTGTCACGAAATCTGTAGAGCATTTTCGGCCTTATTTAGTCTTTCTCGTGATTTTATGACTTTTTCTTTTGATTGTATTCTGTTTTATATTTTTCTATTCAAGAGACATGAACAAATTACACACTTTTCTTGTTTTTTTGTACTTTTCATGTTATTTTTGGCCATTTTTATTTTTCGTGCTTTCCCTCATTTCTCCTGATTTTTTGAAGTAATATTTCACGATGGCTAATGTGTTACTAAGAATGAAAGCTTGAAAGATTGATATGGAGCGTTTAATAGGCCAGTTGTTATTGAAAGAATTGAAGCAGTTTCTAATTTTTCTGAATTTTTCCGCCTTTTTTGGCTCTCTCAGCGTCTTCCTTGGAATCAGTGTGACTTTTCTTCTGCTAATAGTCCTTAATTGAGAACTCAAAAAAGTTCATATCTTGAAACTATAATAGGCTTCAATTCGTTGAGGAGTTTGCAACTTGTAGAGAGTTTTCCATGAGGAAATCTATTTAGTTCCTGACATTTCTTCCATTGTTTTTCTTTTTCCCTCGTTTGTCTTGCTTTGTTTGGTTTGTCTTTTATATTGTTAGTCAAGAGTTGAGTAATACAACCAAAATTTCATAACGCTCATAACGCTTGTTGAGTGTATGGCGATTGGAGTCGCAGTTTGATTTTTTTTATATTAAAAAAGTTTCTGAATTTGATAATTTGTTCTCCATTTATCTGTTTATGTTCCATTTTGAATTGAATAGCACACTGAAACGTTTATTTTTTTTCAGAAGAGTATTCGGCTGCAGTATGAGTCAAGTTTACTTTGAGCGCATTCCGAAGTCTTTTAGGCTATGTTTTTTTAAGATATGTACACACATGTTTGAAGTCAGATAGGAGTGATCAAAGTGCAATTGAGTTCTTATTTGAATCAAGCCAAAGTAATAAAAAGACCAAACAAGCGATTAGTTCAAAGCTTATTTTTTTTCAAAAGATACCAAATGTCATCGCACAGAACTTTGTTTTTCCGTAGAGCATTAATAAAAATATTTAATTTTTTGCAGTTGTTAAATACATCGGGATTTTTGTACCATTTTGTTTTTATAAAAAAATATGAGTATTTGAGTTTCACCCGTATTTTCTGTTCTTTTTGTCTTCTGCTATTTCTAAAGGCTATTTAAAAGACTTTTGAACTTTAAGTTGTGGTTTTTTGTTGCCTTGCTGTAGTTTCTCACTGTTTTTGTTGACTGAGACAAGATTTTTTTCCGCGCCATTTTGCCAAAACTATGGAATAAGTTGTTCATAGGTTGTTAAATTTGTCTCAGTGGTAGTAGTATGAGATGATATAACCTTTCTGATGTTAAATTCGTCAGCGCATTTGAAGTTTTTTCTCTAGAGTTAAATTTTTTGCCTTTCAAGGCCCTGCTTTTCTCAAATTTTCTGATTTTTGCTTTTTTCCTTGGTAATCTTTTCTTACTTCGATCTTTAGGTTTTTAGGAAGTGGGCATATGTTTAGTGCGAACGTTTTAAGGAGGTTTAGAAAGAAGATTTTTCCATATGTTGTTTTTGGGTTTTGAATGTTTTGAAACCGCTGATTTAGTCAATTGAACGTGGAATTTTTCGGCGCTGTTTTATTTGTTCAATCAGAAGTTAGTTGCACTTCACATATTTTGGCCGCTCATTTTCAAGACACTGCTCGAAATTTCCAAAGTTTCTCTTTTCATTTTTGTTTCCTTTTGTGCGAATTGATCTTTAAAAACGCTTTCTCAAAGCAGTCTAAAATGATCAAGGACAGTATCGGAAAACAAAAGCAAACGAATAAACATGATAAACTCTTGAAGAAAAGCCTGGCATTTGAAAATATTTCTAACTAGTGTTAGTTAGCAGATCTAATGAATCACAGCACTCTCTAATTGATTGTCTAATCTGTCTTTTCGCTCATTCAGAAACAGGAGTGCGGTCAGTTGCGAAATCTAATTAAAATATCACACGCTTCTTACTTTTTCCTTTCTCGTAGAAGATTATATTTTTCTTGTTCTTGTTTTTGTTTAGCTCCCATGAGAGTCTGACCAACCAATGATTATTTTTTCCGCAGAAAGAGCATGGTTTCTTCATCAATGAAAAAGATTGACAATGGAAAAATGAAAAAGTATGTGCCATTTTTTGTCGTTTCTAAAATCCGAAAAAAACTGAAAAAATGTCAATTATTTCAATCAAAACAACCAAAAAAATTTTAATGAAAAGCAATTATCGGAACGCTACCAGTATTGCTACTCAATTCACCACAAAAATTATTACTTGGTACTATAACCATGGTCTCCAGTTTTTATAGGATCTCATGTGCATAGCCGAAACTGGGTGCTACACGTATTGTTCTTTAACTCAAAATAACAATTGATTTTTGGGAATTTAACAAAAAGCTTGCAATGTTTCAAAATCTTTTTCCGATATCAGCAAATATGACAAAACTAAAGGTTTTTTTAGAATTCTCGACTGCAATTGCAAACATTGTTTCTTGTCAAAAATATAAACGTAGTTTGGCTCTAAACAAGATAAGTTTTGAAAACTAATCTTGTTCTCATGTGCAATTTGGTCAGTTTGCAAAAAAACCGCAAAATGTTTGATAAGAAAAATTGCACGCAAGATTACAAATTGGCGTCGACATTTCAAATTGTTACCAGTTGTTAACTCTATGCAATTAAATTTTCTTAAATGACGTGTGGTCTTCCATTTAAGAAATAATCAACTTTTGCTTCTATATTTGATTTTTATCTGTGGCGATAACTGATAGCCAGACAAGTAAAACCACTGGTTTCTAATTTTTTATAGTCAGAAGATAATTTGATCTTCGAAGGTACTTCACAAACTCTTGAACTAATTTTCATGCTACTATTTATGCAAAAATTGAGGACAGCCGAACAACATATTGTAAAAATTTCACAATTATTATAAAAGATTTCTAGTAAAACGAAATTGGTGGAAATCACTTGGCAGCAGTAAAAAAAAATACGATAATTCAAACAGATACGACCAAAGAACCATCTCTAGCTGGTCTTGACTCATATTTTGTAAGCAAACACATCTTAGTAATTAACACTAGTATAATTTATGTAAATTACAACAAATTTGGTTCGATTTATCTTAATTAGTATTTCTGTAGTTTTTGTAGATTTTTTTTATATATCTAGACTCTATCCACGAATTTCATAAAAAAGCATTTTGGATCCAAAAATTGTCAAATGGGTATAAATGATTCATCAAAAAGTTTTCACTGCTCTCCAACAAAAATTGAATTAATAATAATTAAATTATATTCAAGTGTTGTCTTACGAGAAATTATTTCTTGAACAGTTTGGTGATTACTGAAACAGTTTGTTATCACGCCTGGTGAAATATTTTTCTAATAATTGAATATTATTCTTATTCACAGAAAAAATGTCGCGACTGATGAAACAATTTTCTCATAATTGACCAATTTTTCTCATTTACAATTTAAAGCAGTTGGACATGTGGGGGCAGTTTTCATCCAATAAAACTGGTTAAACAACTAAATTAGTTTTCTTCGGCGAACCTTATGGTTGCTGACTTTAGTCGCTTATGCTGACTTTAGTCGCTTATGTCTCAGCCAAAATGTTTTAAATTTTCTCAGGGTTTCAGGTAGACGCTTAAGTCGAAGCGTAAAGTTTTCTCCCGATCAAATAGTTTGTCTTGTGTTGTACGAAATGACTGAAAACGGAATTTTTTAGGTGTTTTGGAAATTCTAGCTCAAAATTCTTATATCAACAATTTCAATGCGTGTTGAATTATAATCAATTATACAGCGTATTCCAGGCAGGTTTCATTATTTATTTCCAGATCTGTTGTGATAAAAATGACATTAAGTATTAAAGAAACTACAAAAAGACACCATGTTGGCAAAAAAACCCAAGAAACAAACAAAAATTGCCTAGAGTGCCCGCGCAAAAGAAAGCTAACACTTTTTTTTAGAAAAAGGAAAGAGTTTGTAAGACTTTGCCTTGTAGGGGAATTGTAGATGCAGAGACCATTGACAAACCCCCATTTATGTTGGCTTGGGATGCTCCAAAAATCACGCAATGTCTCAACAAAAAAATTGTGCTACCATAGAATTTTCATATTTTGTTCGCTAAATATGGTAAGAATAAAATATAAGATAAAAAGAACAAAACATCAATGCAAATTTACTTTATAAGTCTTTATGACTACGATAACCTATCAATTCATGGATCTATGAAATGTCAGTGATCCTTTCTATTGATGTCAAAAGTTTCATTTTGTAGAAAAAAGTGATAAATTGTTTTCTATTATAATAGTAATTTATTTTCGAACTAGTGTATAGGTGTACAACACATTCGAGAGGTCACCAAAAAGGCCTCGACGCCTGACCATAGGGTGGTGCCTCTATTTAGCTTACAGAATAAAGTAACTACACTAAGCTACTATAAAGTTACCAGAACTGTCCCATTAACACTTCGTTTCCTTGTATGTAATCGTCTCTTGAGTTAAGTAGGATCTGGAAAAGAACACAGCCCAAAACTTAATTTTAGAAATAACGTACTTAGCGGCAGTGTTCTGTATAAGCAGGAAAATGCTAATTTGCCTCATCATGTCCTTTGGGCAGAAGATATTTGCAACTTCTCTCCAGTAGTCTAAGAAAACGAAATTAAGAAAAAAGAATAATCGCTAAAGATAAAATCGCTAGTGTAGTTTTTCAATAGTTTCAACGCTACATACTTGTCACAATACTGATGAGTAAAATTTTTGTTGTCTAGTTCTGATATTAAAGAAGACGGTTTCTCGAACTGTCGTTAGAACTTAAAAAAGTTGTTCAAACGATGTTGGCGCACGAGTTTAGGCTATTTTCGTGCTTTTAATTTTGTTACACAAAATATGCGCAGGTGGTGCGTAGGTGGTGCGCACAGTTCACTTTTGTTCTTACTTTCTACTTTTTCCCTTTTTAAGAAATTTAGAGTTTTATCCGTTTCCTATAAACTCAACAATTCAACAAAGAGTTTCAACAATTGGTATAGGTGAAATTATTTTAGACTGCAAATATTTACTTTGGAGTCATCTTTTTTGTGTACTGTATACAAATATGGTTGTCTAAACTATTTTCTCTGCAATGTATTGATATATCTTTTTGTGTCTTCATCATGAATCAAAACATTATGCTGCATGGTTGGTTATATTTATGTTTTGTACTCAATTATTGTGTTCTTGTTGTATTTTATTATCTTATTGAAACCGTTCTCAATGAACTGAATCTAGCAAAAAACGCACCTATATTGTTTCTTCAATTGTTGAATATGAGACCTGAATTTTAGTTTTCATCAAATGAACATTTTGAAGTGAACAGTCGGTTGACCTCGAGAAGAAAGGCCTTTTGAAACGTTCTAAATTGTGCAATCTGAGTTTCCTCCGAGATTGATTTTTGACTTGACAATTGAGCTTATTTCAAATTTACTTTGAGTTTTTTTTCCACTTATCATTATATTACTTAGTTTCTTATACTGTGAGTTGTGTTTAAATGGAGTGCTCTGGAACGAGTCTTTCTGCAAGTTCTGCAAGTGATGTTAGTAATGCTGAAGAAGGGGTAAGAAGTCTGTCCAATGAAGTTAGGGATCTAAAAATCCGAGTTGGTCAACAAGAAAAAATTATTGCTAATTTAAAAACTCAACAGCAAAACATAAAGAATTGCTTACGTGCACAGGAGAGGTACTCCAGGAAGGACAGTTTACTGATAGTTTACCCTCCCTTCGAGGCAAACAGGGTTCAGAACGTAACAAGCGAAAGGCTCAAATTTTTCAAAATTATATGGGTGTGAAAACTCAATAAGATGCTATTGAAGCATGACATGTTGTGCCAAGTACTGTTAACAACAACATAATGCCAACTGTCATATGCATTTTTTTTATTTTTAGGAAAAAACAATGATCTACAAAAACGCAGAGCATTTAGAAACAAAAAAAATTCTAACGAATAGCAAAAATATCTATTTGAACACGCCATTAATCGAATGCGAGGCAGCTATCAATGCTGAAGCTAAGCGACGATACTTCATTACCAGCACAAACAACTGCATGGTTTCGGTACTAGTGGAAAATGGTAGAGGAAAAAATGAATTCCTCAGAGTTAATGATATTGACGATTTGGATAATCTGAATGTTATCAAACGAAAAAAAAACAATTGTTACGACGAAGACGAATTTTGTCCCGCTGCAAAGAAGCAAAACAAACAAGTGAAAAGCAAAAAGGAAACTGTCTGGCGCAAGACAAAAGGATTATGACTGATATCTGAACATGGAACTAAACCTTTTTTTGTTTTGTACCTATTTGCTAAACTAATTGTTTAATTGTTGAAACAAATGTTAAACTTTGTTGATGTAGAGTGGGAATAACTGAGTGCTGTTTCTTGGGGGAAAATGGAAAAAATTAAATAGCTTTTGGTAAATCGCTCCTTCTAAAGTTTTTCTCATTGTTTTTTGAAGCATTGTCTCATGAAGAAACAAAAATGGGGAAGAAGTTTAACAAAAGGATTTTTCATTTTGATACTCTCCTCGTGATTTCCGCGAGCAATTTTCAAGCTGACTGTGATTTCCGCAGTCAACTAGTTTGAAACAAGAGTATTGAGATAGAAAAAGAAAAAAAAGAGTTCTGTGATTTCCGCGGAACATTATTATTAATACTGCATATTGAAGATAGCAATTAAAAAAAACGAATTTTCACTCAGTGAATAAGTTACATTCTTACTTAAGGGTGTGCAATTTGTTTCACTAGACATCCTCTAATTTAATTTTAACATGCTTTGCTTCACTTATATCAACAAACGGGAGAGAGAAAAAGGGAAAAGGAGGAGAATAGGAAGTGACAAAAATTATTTTTTTTTATTCTTTATTTCTATTTCATTTTTTTTTAATTTTTTAACTCAATTTGTTAATGATATCATTGGTCAAAGTTTATTACCCAGTTTATCTAGTTGAACTATTCTCTCATGGTCGTCATAGACAAAATGTTACTGGGCGAAACCAAGCAAGACATCATGCTACAGAACATACGTTCACCAACAAAAATTTTGATGAACTCACCTTAGAAAATGCGTCTCTGAATGAAAAACCTATAGCAGTCTGCTTAACAGAGACATGGCTTAAAGATAAGTACTCGTCAAATATTTTTCACATAGATGGTTAAGATTAACTGTTTACAAGCCACAGGGAAAAAAGAGAAGGAGGTGGTGCATTTTTTGTACAAAAAAACTCAATGTTAAAATACGTGGGTCCCTAACCCTGAATAATATACAAACGGTAACTGTTTACATCAGTATTGGAACAAAAAAATATCAAAGACTTGTGTTTATATATCGCCTAATGCCAACACGATTGCTACTTTTGATGTTCTTAGTGTTTACTTGGAACAATATGTTAGCTATCCACAAAACCTGCATTTGCTGTGTGGTGACTTTAATGTGAATTTTCTATCCAAAGGAAACAAGCAATCCTATTTATGGGAACTGACCCAAATGTTTGATTTCAAATAGGTAAGTGAGAACTTCGCTACACGAGAAACAAAAAATTCAAGTTCTTATATTGACCTGTTCTTTACAAACTTTGAATCAGATGTAGCCAGGCAAAAAACAAAAATAACTGATCGCTGTTCGCTTTTCCTTGAATTGAAGAATAAAACAAATTTAGAAACAGAATTTAGTTTTTCTCAATCAAGAAATTGGGCAAAACTAGAAAATCTTTTTCTACGGAAAAAATTAGTTTCGTTCTATGGCAGTGATTATAACAAATTGATGTTACCGAAAAAGGAATTCATAAAAAACTCAAATGTTTACAAAGAATTGTGCAGGAAGCATTAGATCACTATTTACCTAACACAACAGGAAAACAAGCACAGAAGTTCTGGATTGACATCGAAGTCAAAAATGCTGCTGCAAAGAAAAAAAGTTGTGAAAGAGAGCACTCCATTGTCAATCATTATTGGCCGATAACGAACACAAAGAACAGTGCAAGAAGGTAAAAACTTTGATAGAAAACAAAATGAAGATTTTTTAACAAAATCATATCGGAAAGGGTGCAGCAAACACAAACCGAAACTTTTTCAAAAAAACACAAACCGAAAAACCATCTCAAAAAGAAGTCAACCATTTAAATGAATTGTTTACTTCCATCGGAACGAGAATTCACATTTACCAACAAAATCGTTCCAAAAAACAACCGATAAAACAAAAATCTATGTTTCTTAGTGATGTTCCCAGACAAAGGCCTTTTTTGGTATCATAAATAATGCTCCGAATAAGTATAGTGAGGACTGTTATGACCTGAATTACTACTGCATTAAGAAATTTTCTAATGTGCTGAGCCCATTTCTACCGAAATGGTTTAATGAATGTTTCAATCTTGGCGTGTTTCTTGATTGTCTTAAAATTGCAAAAGTTTTACCACTTCACAAATCTGGAGATAAGAGTACACCATTAAACTTTAGGCCTGTTTCCTTATTACCAGCGATAGCAAAAATCTTTGAGAAATTGCTTCAGAGAAGAAAATTTTCTTTTTTAGTGAAATTTAATTTGCTCCCAAACTCTCAGTTTGGTTTCAGGGCCAAACGAAGTACAGTTGACGCGGTTTTCTTTCTGACTGAACTCCTGCGGCAACAATTTTCTGATAATCCGTTATTTCTGTTTGCACATTTCTGGATCTCAAAAAAGCTTTTGATACGGTAGACCATACATTACTCCTAGGCAAATGTTATAATATTGGTTTGGGAGGTCATGTCTTCAATATACTCAAATCAAACCTAACTAAACGCTCTCATTTTGTTCAAATTGCAGAAGTTGTTTCAAATACTGCTTTTGTTGATATTGGAGTTCCCCAGGGCTCGGTACTCGGTCCTCTGCTGTTCATAATAAACATGAACGATTTGAACAATATGCAGGAAGTTGACAATTTAACTAATCTTGGATCTAACATCATACTTTATACAGACGACACAGTGATTGAAACTTCAATTAGAGCCGGAGATGTTGTGATGAAACACAAAACTCAATTAGAAAAATGTAATCAATGGTTAACTAACAGTAAATTAGCAATCAATACAGAGAAGACGAAATCAATGTTTTTTGAAAAAGTAAAACTAACTGCAAAAAGATTATGTTAACATCGATAAAGAAAGAACTACAAACGTTGATTCAATACATTACCTTGGAATAACAATAGATAAGAAGTTGTCTTTCAAAAGTCATATTGAAGTGGTTAAACAAAAAGTAATAAATTTCAGTGGACTGTTCTACAGACTGAGAAAGTTTCTTAGGAAAAGTCAAATGATTCAGGTTTTCAAAAGTTATTCTCAGCCGGTAGTGCAATATGGTATACTGATTTATGGAAATTCTGTTTTGTCAGATATTTTATTGATAAACTCAAAACTAAAAATTGTTATCAGGATAATTTTCAACAGAAGAAGGTGCAACTCAGTGTGCGATCTAAGGAGAAAATTTAATCTGTTTTTAGCAAAAGAACTGCACTTGTACTAAGTACTTTAACTCTTGATAAAAATGCTAAGAGCCGAATGTGTAGTTAGTCACGTCAAATCCTTCTTGAATGATAAAGAGAAAAACAGAGTAAATAAAAGAAGAAAAACAACGATGCGCCTGGATTGCGGTGATCGAAAAAATGTGACAAACCAATTGAGGTTTAAGGTTCGAAAAATGTTGAATTTGTTGGTTTTTCTTGAACCTTCCTTTCTAAATACGATTTTAAAATTGACAAATCCACAAATAAAAATTTTCTGCAATTTGCCAAGAAACTACATAACTGACAACTAAGACTTTTCAATTTATTTCTTTTAAGTACGTGTAATTTTAAAACCCCTACACTCACTTATTAGTTTATTTCCTTGTTTTAACCAATCATGGTTTATAGTTCAATTAATATAGTAATTTTCTTTCGGTTTGTAATCAACAGTTCTTTGGTATTCCTACATTATAAGGCACCTGAAAACGGATCAACTGATGATCTAATGGTGTGCTCTTTTTCTGTTGAACTTCATTGCACATATTATTTGTACACAGTAGATAAACTTCTTTTGTGTTGCTCGGATAATAGTGATTAATCTTCTTTTCAATTACAATTTTGGTATGTTTTTAAAGTCTGTTATAAGTGCTTGTCAGTACGGGTGAGTCTATGTTGTCGTTTAAGTGTTCTCCTTAGATTCATCAGCCCATTAAGGCTGTGCCCAATTTTGATTTACCGGTAAAATATTGGTATAAATAATAAGTAGAAATTATTCGTAAAATATTTGCAGAAAATTTGTCGTTAGCAATCAATGTATTTATTTTCAGCTATTTTGAAAATAAGTCAACTTTGAAAATAAATTTCTTACTAAACAAGTTCTACTTACGTACGGTATCTATTAGTTCTATCAAACGTGTATTGTTAGTGGCTTTCTAGGTAAATGTAAAACCAGTTTTTTGCCGAAGACGTGCTGCTCTGCACATTCCCTGAGCTTGTTTCTGATAATGAAACAATTTCATACAAAACTCTATGGTTGTTGTGCTAATTCCTCAAAAAAAACTAATCAAGCTTCTTGTTTTTTTTTCAGTGCCTGGCAGTAGCTGATAACCTTGCGTGCATTCGGGTGATACTGAACACGTGTATGCCTCTATTTGGATTGAACTTGCGAGGACTCAACGTACCAGTGTGCAAAACTCTGGCATACTACTCTGGGTGTACAATGATCATTGGTAGGTCAGGAATTAAATCAAGATTTAAACCTCTCAGTCTTTTGGATTGTAATTGATGACTTGTCCTACTACTTGTTTTTTTTCATTTTAGGAAACAATTGGTTGACATAACTATGGCTCCTAAAATAAGATAAACAAGTCCTTAATTTCAATCCAACAATTTGACAAAACTAAAGATTAAAACAACAACCGTTTTTAGACAACATCAATCTTTGCAAGTACGCAAAGCTTAACACATTAAATGCGCAAAACTAAACAAAAAAACTCTGAAAAGAAATTATAAACATTCATTTTTCCAAAACTACTGTCGTAGAGGTAGGTAATCAACATTAACAGCATTTTATTTAACTATTTACACTCCACGCCCTTAGAATTTGTACAACATACAACAACCTTGCCAAAATCAATGAGAGACAAAATAAAAAACCGCAGAAACCAAAGTTGGCAACAAATCAGAAAAGTGTTGAAAGTTAGCGGTCTCAAAAACATAACTATAATACAAAATCATTTTACAAACCATACTAAACAAGTTTAGAACAAATATCATTTTAAATCGTATTAGGCGGACAAAATCAAAAATGACAACAATTAAATTCGAAACTCAAAACTTCACTTATACATTTCAAAAACAATTGACATCGAAATCATCAAAAATAATAGCTGACAACTGACGTCCATAAATCTATAAAACACACCGCCATAGAAAGACAATATGAGCTGTTATATTGAAAGTAAGCAATAAAACACGAAGAAAATCATCAAAAATGGTGAGCAGTCTAGTATCCATCAAATTTAATTTGAAAAAAAGAGTGTAAAATCAAGAGAATCACTGGTATGAATTCGAGCAATTACATTAACATTTATATTTGTTTATATTTGTTTAAACTAATTACATTTATATTTGCTTAAACAGCCGATGAGATGTTTCATTGAAGGATTTAATTGAGACAACAAAATGCACAATGAATACACGCAAAATTCAAAAGATCGAAAAAAATGTTTTATAAAGCAAGTAGTGTCTAAAAAGTAAACCCCACAAGCTAAGAGCTTTAAATATAAGTTGAGATCATTTTAATCTCAATAGCAAAAGATGAGACCTGTCTAATTATTTCTTATTAATGAGAGAACAAAATTTGGTGAAATAAATTTAAAAAAATAAATACTAAAGTCAAATAAACATTTAGCTAGGAATTGAGGGGATTCACTTGATTCACTTATGCCTACCAACGATACCTTATATTAACCAGACTAACTGATAAGACCACCAAAAAATTAAAAATGGCACCATAAAGTCACTAATAATTTTTGACAACAATTGATTTCCATATCTGTTCCTGCGGTTAAAGGAATGAATTTATAGGTTTGATCAAAACCTTATAACAATTTCGCTCCGTTTCCTAATGTAATAATCGAGCATGACCAAAATTCTCACTCTACTTTGATTTTTCTTTGGCCCCTGCCAACAAATCACTAACAAATAAGCCTACTAATGAATTCTTAAATCATTTTGAAAGATTAGCAGCGGAAAAATAACAAAAAGAAACAAAAACGAACAAATATTTGTTTCTGGAAATACATCACAAGTTGCGACTCCGGAACACCAATTGGCGAAACAACTTCCAATACAGATAGCCATCAATGAAAATTGACTGCAATTTAAGTAAAAAAAGAAGAGAAATGGTACTTACACAGATAGCCGAAAAAAATGAAAATTAAAAACTTTTTTGATAAAGTTTTCTTACAAAACTCAAATTTCGAACTTCTGACAATTATTCTGGGATATATTTTTTACTAACATTCTACAACTAAATCAATGAACAACCCAATGCCAGCCAGAAAATGCTACCCAACAATCAAAACATAACGAAAAACCGGACAGAAGAGACAAATTTTTTTGTCAGGAGACATGTATACATTTGCAGATATATAATAACTCTAGATGAAATAAGGAACAGAAAAAAGGTATTGCAAAAGATTTAAACTTAGGTAAAATAAACAAAACATTTATAAGAGGAAAATTGGGTCAAGTTTTGAGTAAAAATTCCCCATTATCTTTAACAAACAGAATTCAAAAAAATTAGCGAAGCAAAGATTACTACAGCTCATATACAACCTAATTCAACCAAAAACTCTCCGCAGATGCCATAAAAAAGTAACACTTTATCTATCCAAAAAACAATGTCAAGAGGTAACATTATCAATGGTAATGTAGGGTATTGTCAAAAACTTTTAAAAGAGCGACCAACGGAGCGAAACAGCAGAAATAGCTCAAAATTACGTCTAAAAGTCAAACATTTGCTTCAAATGTTCCAAAGAGATTCCGAACGTACTATTTTTTAGCTAAGTTCAAAGAGACGAACACCTTTTACTGGGTTATAAACAAAAAAACTGCTTTAAAAAATTCGCACATAGTCCAAAAATGTCGCTCGCTTAGCTCAGAACATTTTATTCACACCTAGTTTTCTCGTTCTCTCTCTCAGAATTATGCTCAAATAAAAAGCATTCTAAATTGTCTCGTTGCTTGACTTTTTGTCAGCAGAATGATTTAAACCATTCTTTTCGCGTGCTGTGTGACTTCTTCTAAAACATATCATCTAAAGATCCTCTGGAAGTCACAGAAATCAAAATATATCACCATTACCCCTGTTCCAGTCGTAAAAAGATAGCGTGCCAAATCAATCCAGATCATTCACACACTCACAGGTCTGTTGATTTGTTCTTGCTTTAAAAAACTCTTTCACGCCTCACGCTTGTATGAGTACTGATATACGAATATCTAGCCTTGTTATTTAGAAAACGCGCTCGCCGAACTAGGGCTTTCACTGAGTCTTTTCGGACGATCTTTGTGAAATTATTTTACTGATAAATAAAGCGCAATGCAACTATGTAGATGATTGTTTTGGAGTATGGTTGAAAAAGAGTGACGTTGATATCTCAGTATTTATTACAATTTTATGGTGGCAACCCTCAGCAGCCTTTTTGTACAAGAAATGGAGGCAAAAAAATTCTGGCATCATCCTTTTGCATAATGTTTTTTTAAAATAAAGGAAGCGATGTTTAGCAGAAAACTACAGTTATAACCTTTGGTTAAGTTAGCGGATTAAACGCTCAGATTCAATTTATTATTACACGCATCGCCTGTTTTTAGACAATTTATCCAAGAATTCCTTACTCTAAGAAATGTCAATTTCTTGACTGCCTTTTACATTTTTTTATGTATTGATAACAGCCTAGTTTATTCTCTCTCGACTCATTTTTCTGTCCAAATGAATGTTCAAAATTCCTTGAATGTTCAAAATGAGTCATTGATATGGGTCGTACGATATAAAGAGAAGGCGGAGCCGATTTTTGTAGCCATTAGGCAAAAGTGGTTAACTAGCTTTCTGTTGAAAAATGGCAAAAACTAAAAAAAGGACTTGTAGGCGGTACTTCAAAATCAAATTGTCGGAGTAATTAATCAAGAGTCCCCAACAATTATATCCACACAAAATGAGTCAATCCAGTTCTGTTAAAAGGTATTAATTTTTCAAACTGCTTTGAGAATACGAGAAACAGGGGTTGATTGTTTATTCTAACTGCTTTAGAGCTATGGGGTTGCTTAAATTTTAGGAAAATGACTTTCGGCGTAATTAGGATTTATATATATATATATATATATATATATATATATAAATATAAATATATATATAAATATATATATATATATATATATATATATATATATATATATATAAGGCAATAACGCCGATGATAAATTTTCGGCAAATTTTTAACTGGCTTTTTGAGCTATTATCATATACGACATTTGTTAGAGAAACTTGAGTACTTGGTAATGTCAATTGGGTTTTGAGGCTCCATCCCCATTTGGTTTAGTTGGTTTTCGCCTAAATTCCACCAAAGGGTAGTTGAAATTGTTTGCCTAATGGCTACAATGATTAGTTTCATCTAATCAAATTTTTGCCTAATGTCAATCCCTCAATGAAATACATCCTAAAGCAGATAGCTATAACGTAAACTTCTGAGTCGTGTATTTTCCTCATCTTCCTTATAAAAGATATATAAAATGAATAGATTGAACAGATTTTGTAACATATAAGGATGTCCTAAGGTAATAAATTTGAAGAGTCAAAAGAAGAAAAACATAAAACAAGAAAAAAACAACAAGAATAGAACATGCAGAACGACTGGTTTTTGGAAAAAAACTTTGATGCTAAATAAAAACTATTCAAATTGAGGCTGCATAGACAAACAAAATGTTGCTCAGAATCTCAACAATTGGATGGTTTTTATAAAAAGTCCTTAACAGTCATAGAAGAAAACATAATTAACACAAGAAAACAATGCAAATGAAATAAGATACAACCAACTCTTTTTTGCTCAGTTTTTTATGGATTTCTTCAGACCCAATACAGACACTTAATTGTTCTTATAAAGCTAGACAATGGAAGTTGTAAAACCACCAATTGTCTTTTTGATACACAATTAGTTTCATAAAAGTTATTCTTCAACCGTGGACAAAGGTAACGCCTGCAAATAAGCTATTTACAGCATTTCATTCAATTTTTAAATTTTTAACGTACTAAGTAGTTCATTTGTTAAACGTACTAAACATTTATCGTGAAAAGTGGTGACGGGTATATCCAGGTTGAAGATAATTTAAATTCAATTTGTTTACTGACTTATATTTGGTCACACGTTAATACCCTAATTTTAAAAGGTTGTCCTAAAAAAGTGTCAAAATGGGGCAAAGTTTCTCAAGAATTGCGGCACTTGCATTGTAATGCAGCTTTATTTTAAAGCCCTTAGTATTGAAATATTTGCATTTTCATTTTCTACCTGCGTAAGGAAAAAAATTCGAACACATTCAAATTTGTTGATTTAACAAGTTTTCCACGTCTTTTTGGTTTATTTTTGCTTTCTTTGCGTTGGCACAACCTCTCTTTTCCTTTCTTACTGAACAATTCATTTTTCAGTACATATAAACCTCTGCCGAATCCACTGAAGTTTTTTCAAAATTTTTTTATTTCGAATTTTTTGCAAGCTAATTTATGCCTCTTTCCGCTTGGTTTCTATTCGTTCTCTTTCATTTTTTTGTTCAATATTAACACTTATTTTGCGATATCTCCTCAAGTCTGTTTTGTTTTTCATGACAAAAGTTAATTTTCCGCTCAGTCAGCTTATTTAATTTTCTGCTGTGCTAATTTTCTTAAGCTTTTGTACCACATACTTTGTTGTTTTTTCTATTAGGATTTTTCCACTCATTCCGGTCGTTTTTTTGACTTGTTACAATTCCAATGCTGTGGTTTTCCGAACTTTATCTCTAGAGATGATGGCATGGGGACACCCTAGTCGAGACCTGGAATTTGTGAAAAATGACATGAGGACACCCTAGTCTACACCTTGAATTAGTGAAAAGACCAAATAATTCCAGGCGGGGGAGGGGGGGGGGGTTAATATTGAATTAAAAATTCTAATTTTTGTATATCCCGCCGATTTTTTTTCACAGACAAACATTGTTACGGTTGTGAGGGTAATTCGAGGACATTTTGTAATTGTCTAGCCAATTTCCAGGACACATTATTTTGTCCAACCAAATTCCGGGACACGTTTTATTGCCTAGCCAAATGCTGAGAGGGTTTTTTAGTTCAAGCCAAAGTCGAAAACAACACGCAAGATCCAGAAAAATTCTTCTCATACAGAAATTTTATCCAGGGCAGTCTTTTTCATGCCGGCCGAGGATGGTCTTTTAATAATTCCAGGTCTAGAGTGGGGCACTAGAGCTACAGATTATAATATCTGGAAAAAAATGTTGTGCACATTTTGTATTCAACTGTAACACCAGGAAACAATTCATTACTTGTCAAAATATGTATGTACTGAAGGTTGTTATTTCATTCCATATAGAATCTAAGATCTCGATAAAGGTTTGAGAAGCATAGATTACTCTGTTTTTACTTCAGCAAACTTTTGCCTGGCTGGCCTGTCCTTCGACCGTTTGCTGGCTGTGTGGATTCCAGTCAAATACTACCAGGAATCGAAACCCAAATACGCGTGGGGTGTCTGCTTGGCAGTAGTGTTGATTACTTGCCTTTTCTGCATCCCATTGATATTTCAATTTGAACTAGCACCCCCAAAAGGTCGCTGTTCTTTATAAAGTTCTCATTTCTAGTTATCATAGCATAGGATATGGACCAGATTGTCGTGAACCGAAACGAAGTAAAACTTGAGCATGAAAAAATTGCACAAGCAAAAAAGCACATTAAGCTCCAGAAAATGCAAAAAATATTTTCGAAAACATACGAAAACATGACTTGTATATTAACCCAGAATATCTTAAACAAACAAGAAGAAATGATTTCGTACACAATTTTCCAACCCATCAGATGAAAACACTCATAAACTATTAATAAAGCTTAGTGAGACAAAGAACTGTGAAATACCTTTTTGTTGAAACATCAAGTTGTTTTCGTTTTATCTTTAAATCAGAGAGTTAATCTGAGACACTTATTGATTTAGATCAAGGGATATCTCATATCGACATTCATTTTGTCACTTTTGTCGAAGTTTAGGTGACGCCAAGAAAAATACAAATAGTCCAAAATCCTCCAGAAACGTTTTAGACTGGTTTCACATTAAAAAACGTCTTTATCCAGAGCAAACAAAAATAAAAGATTATAGGTTTAATTATGATTAACTAAATTATGCATAACCATTTACGGCTGATGCTATATTTTACTCATACCGTTGGTCTGAAATTTCCATAAATTTCTCCAAGAACATCACATAAAGTTAATTTTGCGTGGCATTTTGTAAAAATCCGATGAGCAAAGCGATAATATCGCAACAAAGTCATAAGAAAGAAAAGAGCATTTCGAAAAAAATTCAATTTTGAAATAAATCTTTTGGTCATGAAAAAATTGCCGATTTTTTCTCGACAATGTTTAGTTTTTTTGGACATCGAAGACCTGCTGGATCAACGTTTTGTTAATGTAATTAATTTCATGATGTCAATAGAAAAATTTATAGCCAATGTAGCAATTTCATATTTTTTTTCAGTTACAAATCGTTGTATAATTTGCGTAAAATTTTATTTGTAGAATATTGAGAAAACGGTGTCAGGGCAAAATACCCAATGCCAAAATACCCAATGTGACAAAATACCTAATATACCCAATACTTTATTCTAACGTTGAAACTATCGGAACGATTAATTAGCATAATATTTAGTTAGTGCATTTGGTTTCAGGGCATAATATATGTATCGCGCTGCACATTCCAAATTCTTTAGAATAAACCATTTTTAACGTTTTTGAAAAATAGTGGAAAATTTTGAAAATGCTGAAAACATCATTTCAGAGAAATATGAACATCGTTTTAATCGTGATGATTCAAAAACTTCCATTTGAAAGTGTTTTTTGGTAGTTTTAATATTCTACTTTCTGTTATTTTTTTCACTCAATGAAAATGAAGCAACAATGTTTCAAACTAAGCAAAATTTGCTCAAACTAACTTTCGGAATCAATTTCATCAAACAGAACAACGGCCTTGGAGGTCTGTGTGACTTTGACTCCACGAATCTTCTGGCCGAGATCTACATGCAGTCAAATATCTTGGGATTCATGTTCCTCATTCCATGCATCCTGGTTGGGGGTACAAGTGTGGCCATTGTTTACAAATTGAGACAGTCATCCAAAACATCCTCAGGAACTGTTTCCGTTTCCATCTTTGCTTCGTAGAGGGAGAGTGGGTGGTGGATATATTCATTACCCCAGTCTACGAAAAAAAAGAAGATGCCCAAAAAGATAAAAACGAAAATTCCTTAATAAGATCTTAGTAAGACTCTTGGCAAGAAAACGTCAAGATATTTACATAGCTTGCAAGATCTTTGAATGTTCTTTGAGAAAAAGGATAATTTACCAAAACATTATCAAAACATCATAATGTTTTTAGTTCAACATTTGCTTAGACATTTGGCTAACATTTTGCCGAGATTTGCAAGGAAAATCAAGACTTTGGATGTTTTGTATCTTATAACAAATTTCGCTTCAATGGGTGTTGAAATCATTCGTGGAAGCAAAACTCTTCTTTTTATTGGTATTGAGTTATATTGGTATATAATATTGAGGTATATTGGTATATAAGTTCTATTGGTATTGAGTTTTTGAGATAATTAACTCACTTTGAGTCTGGTTTCCACTTAATATATTGTAAAAGTGGAGTGTATTTACATATGTATCCATAATCCCGTTAAATGGTGTTTAATAAGTCGTAGCCTTATTCTTTGAATGTAGGTGTACTTCGATGCCACAGACTTTTATAAGGTTAATCTCCAAACGTGGGGTTTATGATTAACTTATATCACTTTATTCAGAATATATCTTTTTCTTTTCAGTAATCATTTGCACCCATTATAACCTTTGTCGGTTTAATCATTCTAATAATTATGAGGCTTTTGGTTAACTTAGTATGTTCATATTGTCTGCAAATGGCCATTTGAACGGCCGTTTTTCATTCAAACTAACTAAATCATCAAGTTTGGAAAAAAATTGTCCCAAAACCTGAATTTTGAGAAACGGGGCAAAACATTGCCCAGGTTGGCGACAAAAAGTTTTCATAAACAATATGGAAACAGTTCCTCGACTTTCACAGCTGCGGCCAACACCGCAAGTAGGAAAAAGGAGCGAGAAATTACTCTTTCGCTGGTACTATTGGCTGTTTTTTTCACTGCCAACATGCTTTTGGCTGCCATAATTCTTGTTCTGGTCACTGGAAAATACGTCACTGATTTCTCCACTGAATTTCTCCTCAAGATATCAAAGGTTAACCAACTTTGTCATTACTTTTCGGCATTATAAACTTTTCGACCTGTTGTTTGTAATTGGACGCATTTTGGCGATGCTGCATGTATTTGAAAAAATACGAAGATGATGTCGCAGTACTGAGTAGCAATTGGGAATTAGATGTAATATACCCAGTAGCCCATAAATTATAAAACATACACTCCTTGATTTTTTTTGGGTTAACTTGAGATGTCAGACGAAGAACAAATCGGATCTATTGTGCTTTGGACCCCCCAGCTTAGTTGGCTTATATTTTTTACGCCCCCCTTCCCCCCCCCCCCCCCGGCGCACGTGCCATTTTTTTACATAGGCGCACGTGCCATTTTTTTACATAGGCGCACGTGCCATTTTTTGTTGAACCAAACATTAATTTCTCTGTTGGTTAAACGTTTTTATTGATGTCTTTAGAGCTTAACCAATAAAATGATTTGTAACTGGGGGCGTAAACACTGGGGGGACAGAATAGATCCAACAAATCTCTGAAATATCCTTTGAATAACAAAACAACCTAATCAAGCATATCATGATTATGAGTTCTGGTATATTTGGTGATATTATTCTTTATGTTTAGGAATTGCCAGTGGCTCTGAACAATGCAATGAACTTCTTTCTCTATTTTCTGGCCAGTGAGTCGTTCAGAATTGGAGTGTTTGCTACATTCGGGGTCAAAAGGGAGCCAGCCAGCTCAAAGAAAGGCAAACCAGCCGGGAAATGAGAAACACCAGAGTTTAAATTTCAATGCTATTTACGAATGATGAATTTCCACAATTTAATAACACACTTCCCTTTTTTCAACCCAACTTTAAAACTCTTTCCTAAATAAAACATCAAAACTGTTTATTTTTTGCATTTCAGAATTTGGAATTTGCAGAACATTAGTGCAATTTGATCACATAGTATCTTGTTGACGTGCATAACAACCATTTATAGGTAGCAAAAGAACGAGATAGAGCGCTTTTTTTTCAAAATCGCTCATTGTTCCGACCCACTTTAGTGGGGGAGGAACTATAAACTCAACTGGGTTTTTTTTGTTCAGACAATTTTGGCCGATCGATATAATCATCTCAAAGAAAAGCAAACCAGCTGGAAATGAGGATAGCTGCTTTTGGAACAAACCAATTTGGGATGCTACTTGTATATCTGCAATAAATTTCCTCATTTTTCCCCTGTTAACGAAAACCTCCTTATCCGAAGTTCACTGTAAATGATCATTCTGAAGTATAATAATTCCAGAAGACAAATTGCAGATTGACAGTTATGCATATAATGGCTCTTAAAATGTTTAGTTTCCGAATTGAGCAGTTTGTGATGTAAGCAAAAAAAATGAGGTCTTTGGGTTATCAAAGCAGTTATATGAGAGAGAGCATATTTAATAGTAACTGAAATACCGAAGCAGTTGTTTGAATTTTCAAGTGGTAATTACTAGCGGAAGTTTGTTCAATTTTAATGATAAAAAATATGCGTGGTTTTATCATGTAAAGATCGAAATTTTTTTATTCCAACTCAAGCTCAGAGAAAGCATTGCTTGTATTGAACACCACTCCTACAGCAACCCTCAAAACTTTCTTTCATATGCGTTGTCAATTCTTGGGGTTGCAATAGTTAATTATCTAGTTTGTAAACCCAAGGGAAATTCATTTAAGCTAAAGTTATCATCGCCAGAATAATTTCTATATTGCTGTGACAATTGCTCCTCCAATTTTGCTGCTAGCATCATTTGCCGTTTTCCCCTATTTTTACAATTTGTCTATATTGTATGGTACTGACTCTGAGAACTCATCACTTTTACTCTGAGAAGCATTTCTTATAGGCGAAAAGATTCTGTTTTTAAGCGTTGCACAGTTATGGTATTCACTGCTGCTTTCAAAATATTAATGAAATGATAAAATTGAGGACGTTGGATCTAATGGTCTGATTTTTGACAATCAGGTATCTGTTCTGTTTATTTTTAACGGAAGAAAAAGATGAAACTTTTAACCAGTTTATTTGAAAAAGGTCGTGTTTGTTACACATGTTGCAAAATTAGGTGCTCTATAAAAAGGGTACAGTTTCAATTTTTTGAAATCTCGGAGAGGAATTGAAGTTTAAATTTCTCAGTTTTATACCTCTTCTTGTTTTTTTTTCGCATGACGGACTCTATCGGGATCACAATATTAATACACTTAAAACCTGGGAAAAAATTTGCCTATGAAACTGATTCCGCAATTAATTGTTTGGTAGTTCGAAATATAACAGTTTGCCAAACTTGTATAAAATAATCCCAAGACCGATAAAGTTGTGCCCCGCTGGCCTTTTTATTTGGTCATTTTTGGCTTAATAATATTTGTTCAAGAGACGAGAGTGCTATCCTTGAAAATTACTGAAAATTTTTTCATTGATCTTGCTTTTTCATGCCATCAAACCTCCTAATTAAAAATACAACCCTACCGAGCCTGTATTTTTTAATGATTCGTTTTGAGCTCGTTAGAAACTTAGATTGTTTCTGAAAACAAAATAAATACAAGGAAAACATGATCATTACAAAGTCAAAACTCAGAAAAATGTTGTATTTTTAATTTCGGAAAAATAAAATTTCACATTTTCAAAAAACTCATAAAAAACTGATATCAGTTGAGAATGAGACGTTTCAGACGTTTTGGAATCTGGGTGAAAGAACAAGTTTTCAAACATAAAACACCCAACTGAAAAAATAATATTTCCTTTTCCTGCCTTCATTTTTGTGGTAAGTGTGCTAAGATTTTTTTAATCAGAAAACCTATATTAGATTGTATCGATTTTTCCTATCAAGTTTTAAAGTGAAAATGTGTTTGGTCCTAGTTAATTTTTTTTAAAGAAAGGATCAAAATGAGATTTCGGAAAAGTCATGTATTGGATCGTTCAGCAATGAAAACAATCTGAAGAAATTTTATGAAAATTAAAATGGGACAATTAGCCAATTTTTCCAAGAACTGCGCGAGGTTAGCACCAGCATTGTTATTTTGAAATGTTTCCAGGTTTTATGAAAATCGGGCTACAACTCAGTTGTCTTCATCTATTTTCTTCTACTTTTTTCTGGTTTACACTCTAAAAAGCTATTAAACTCGGCTATCAAACTCTAAAAGACATTATTATAGCTTAATGGCTTAACCAACACTGTTGCAAACGGAATGTTATCGCAATTAAAAAAAACTCTCTTATCATAAAAAAGTGTTCCATTTTCCTTTTAACACAAATATAGAAATATTATTTCAATAAGTTAAATTTAAAAATTATCCCCGCCCAAATAATATTAAAAAGAGTTTGGACAAAGGTTTGAAACTCATAAAAATCCTACATACAAAAGCGATGAGCGCCAAGCCTTTTCTATTCAACAATAGAATCAGCGGATTTTAATAAACAGTTTTTCAGTTGATCTTTTGAACATTTTGGGTCATTTCGGAGTATTTTTGCGCCTTTAGCGCAAATGTTGAAGAAAAATACTTAAGCAGTGTCTCCAGAAGCACAAAAGAAAATTTATAGATCCAATTTTATGTTATAAAAATTAATTTTTTTTGAATTCAATGGAACTCAATTTTTAGAGTAAATTTAATACCAAAAAGGAACGGTGACTTTGCAATAATAATAACAGTTTTCAAAAACTCTACACCAACGAGTTTGCTGGTTCAAGTTTACTTGCAGTTTGTTCATTAACGAGTCTGACATATCACAAGCTGAAGTCGTATTTTCTGTTGATAGCAAGAATACCTAAGCAATTTTAAAAAATTATTATGACATGCCTATTAAAAGACATTTCACGTAGAAGTATTTCTTCAATTCAACAAGGATGCTCGTTAATGTGCGTTCGCACATGATGTTCCGACCCCAGTTCATCTACCTCAATTGTCAACCTAATGAGGAGATAATTAAAAATAGATGTTTGAGTTTAAAAAAATCGTTACAAAACCGAACTACTAATAAAATTGCATGTTACAATGCGTGATTACAATACAGCGCTCACAAGATCTACAATTAGAAAGACTATGTGAAAAAACGAACAGCAAAATAAGCAAAAACAAAAACTTTTCAGCGAAGGTGCTAAAAGAAGAAAAAAAGAAACAAAAATATTGACCTCTCATAAAACTTTTATAAAAATGCACATTGTCCAATAAACGAAACATCAGTTACCATATTATAACAATGGAAAAACAGTTTTTGAATTACAAGGAATGGGATGGAACTTCTCAATGATGAGAATAAATTACAAGTATACAAAAAGAACGAAAACTGAAAATCAAAAACAATATCTTTGAGAACGAACAATATCGTAAACTTTAATACTATTCGCAATAAACTGAGTGCATTGAGCAACATAATTAATTGAATCCTCATACAGAGGCTTATGAAACCAGTCAGCATTTTACGACTACATGAAGAATTTAAAAAAAAGGCAAAAACAGCAAATTCAAAAAAAATTCACGGAGAAAAGTGTCGAGTTCAAAAGGAAAAAAATTTTTGGTATAAATTTCCCTAATCTGAAAACATTTTTAACATCAATGGAGTTCTTTTTTTTAACAATATGATTTCAGAAAATCAGCAAGTATAAAAAAAACATAATTAAACTACGAAATTTTTAGGAAACCCATTATATCAACGCCATTAAATTCAATAGCTTTCAACGGAAGAAAAAGAATGCCAAGTTATGAGTCAATGAGAAGGTAAGGATGCTTGTCAACCATAAGTCACCAACAGAACAAAACAATAAGTCTTATGATTATGAAAACAGCAACAAATACATGTAAAAACCAAAAATTCACCAGAAAAGTGCAAGAAAGTGTCGAATCCATTTAAAACAGAAACGTTTCTCTTAAAGCTTCATCTATGATCCATTGGACGTCTTCTATAAACCAATTGGAACTATCAATATTACGATAATGAGATAAGATTTCAAAGGGAACCAAAAATACAAAAAAAATCCAAAAAAAATTTTTTTTTTAATTTTGAAAACTTGTGGCATCAAAGTCGTACAACCAATAGATAGCAGATAAAGTCGCTTACCAGATTATTTTGAATACAGTAAAACCTGTCATTACTGAGACTGACTTAAAAATCATGAAAATAGGCTTACTAATGCTTAGTGTCCAAATAAGTTCCATTTAAAGTCTTAGCAGCCACTAAATTCAATAGCTCTCAATGGAAGTCATTAAATAGGTAACTTAAGCCTATATAAGGAGATTAAAATTCTGGTTATTTTACAGTTACCAATAAGACATCACAATAAGTCTTGTGATTATGAAAATAACAATAAAAGCAGGCAAAATCCAAAAATTTTAGTAGAAAAGTGCAATAAAGTGTCGAAGCCTTTTAAACGATAAACTTTTCTCTGAAAACTTTATCTATGATCAAGTGAAAGCTTTTTCTAACTCTCCAAGCCACTGAGAACTATCAGTATCAGGATAATGTGATAAAATTTCAAAGGGAACCAAAGTTTAAAAAAGCTCCAAAAATAAAAAAAATTACGAAAAATTGTGGCATCAAAGTCATGAAACCAATAGTTAGATGATAAAACAGCTATTCAGGTTACTTTTAGTTGCAATAGAAGAGGAGGAGGTCCTTTCATTTCTGAGCCTGACTCAGAGTTCACAAAAAAAAGTTTCACATTGGTTAATGTCCAAAAAAAATTCTAAAAAACTATTTTCAAAGTATTAACAGCCATTAAATTCAAGATCTTTCAAACGGAAGTCAGAAATACATTACGATAATCTTCAATGGGAGAAAAACGATGTTTGGCATCAAAATATTACCAATGAGAGATCACAATAAAACCTATGATCTTGAAAACAACGACGAATACGTGCAAAAACCAAAAGCTTTAGTAGAAAAGTGCAATAAAGTGTCGAAGCCATTTAAAACAAAAACTTTTCTCTGAAAACTTTATCTATGATCCGTTGAAAACTTTTTCTAATTCTCTAAGCCACTGAGAACTATAAATATTAGGATAATGTGATGAAATTTCAAAGGGAACCAAAGTTTAAAAAAGCTCCAAAAATTAAAAAAAAAAATACGAAAACTCGTGGCATCAAAGTCATGAAACCAATAGTTAGATGATCAAACAGCTAGTCAGATTCATTTTAGTTGCAGTAGAAGAGGAGGAGGTCTTTTCATTTTTGAGACTAACTCAGAGTTCACGAAAACAAGTTTAAGATTGGTTAATGTCCAAAAAAGTTCTAAACAATTATTTTTAAAGTATTAACAGCCATTAAATTAAAGATCTTTCCAACGGAGTTAAAAATACACTACGTTAAACCTCAATGGGAGGAAAAGAATGTTTCTCATCAAATTATCACCAATAAGAGATCACAATAAAACCTATGATTATGAAAACAACGACAAATACATGCCAAAACGAAAAAACTCAGTAGAAAAAAGCGAGAAGAAAGTGTCGAAGCCATTTAGGCCATAAGCGTTTCTCAGAAAATTTTATCTATGTGCTATCATATGTCTTCTGTTAGCCAATCAGAACTTCATTATTTGGATAAAGATCAGATTTCAAAGGATCTAAAATTACAGAAAAAATATCCAAATTTCTTTAAAAAAATCATGAAAACTCACATTTCTCTACGATGAATATATCGATCGGCCAAAATTGACTGAACAAAAAAAACTATTTGAGTATATAGTTCCTCCCCCCACAAGTGGGGTCGGAACAAAAAAGATAGCGCATTTTACTGTCCCTTACAAATCAAAATATTATTTATACAGTAATCTGTTATCTTTATTTTTCATATACGCCCTTAAGTATGAAAGTGTAAACGTGGACTGAAAACAAACTACCAGTCACTTCTTTTGAACATTGGTCTCAAATTAGCATACTTTCTCAAAAAAATCAAACTTCGGTTTATTCGAAACTCTCCTCTTGCAATTGTTTCATGATAACTTTTTAATGAGTCGGCCATATGAAAGCTTAAAAACTTATGTCTGATCATGGGCGGTCACTGAAAATTTTCAACAATTCCTCATCCATTGGTTTAATGAAAATAATTATAGCATCAAGAAGTGGTTGGTTTTCTTCGTAATTCATTTTTATCAAAAAGTTTCCGAATAAAAGCTTGTGCATAAAACGCTGTTGGTCCCCAGTTTGAAAAAATGAGTAAATTCTAAGACTAGTTTCAGACAACAAGGAGCATTACAAGATGTTGTATGTAGTGCATTTTTTGTACTTTTCTGACATTCAGAATTCCTGTTACAGCTTTACATATTGCTTCGGCAATTTTCATAAAACTGCCAAAATCGGGCATTTTGACTCAAGTTTGACGACTTGTTCTATCAGAAATATTGAAAGCTGTTTCATGAAAATAGTTTGAAAGCTGCGTTCTATATCGTTCTGTTTACTTTTAATATAACTTGAATCCCTGCACTAAAACCATTGAAACAGTTCCTACGAGCGGATTCAATTTGAACTAAATGTGTGAAAAAAGTCATCTTTGGCCTTCATTTTATAAAGACATCTTTGATTAATCTTTATTTTTCTACTTTTATTTATTTGTATATATTTATACTTCTCACGCGTTTTCGACTAAATTCAAAATGAATGTTATCTTATTAGAGTTAAAAAGTAATAAATTGTTTAGCTAAGAAATCGCAATTTTTGCACAATGAGTTCTGTGATTTTACCAACTGATGGTTGTCTAGAAAAACAATAAAAGACGAGGGGGTAATTCTAGTTACCTTTAAACGAAGTGGTCAATAACAAATACAGTTAACACAGGATTCTCTTTTTCCCTTTATGCTAAAGTTACATAAGTATATGTAGAACACCGTAGCGTTTAGAGGTCATGGTATCACGTTTCGCCATGTAAGAAAATTCAAATCGTTCAAAATGAAATCGGAAAAGTAGAAGTCACAATTTTTATGTAACCACGTTTTAGCTTCATAAGCTTTGTGGATTGCCTTTAATACAATTGATATCTTTATGCATCCATTACAGTAACAAGTATATACATATTGCTTTAAGGGGAAAGGTGTATTCAAATATTAAGTTAGGATTCCCCAACTCCTACAAGGGTGACCCTTAACTGTTAATATTCGCCTAATTAGGAAGCTAATTAACTATTTTTTTCCTTCAAGCTAATCAAACTTAATCGTTTCATTACAACAAAATTCAAGTCAAATTTTACCTTCGCGCGACCTCTCAAATATGTTTTTTCCGGGGTCCCATTAATTTTTCCCATTACTGGTTTTACGGTGATGGATGGTTCAAGGGGTAGCCCGGTAGGTACAGGTTTGGCGGCTTGGGGTACGGTAGGTTCGGGTTCGGTTTCGGTAGGTACTGGTCAGGGTTTGGTAGGTACCGGTTAGGTTTTTGTTGGTGCAGGTTCGGGTATGGTAATAACATGTAATTTGTATGGTGGACGGGTATAGGTACAGGTTCAGGTGACGCTGCAGGTTCGGTATGTGCAGGTATTGGAGGACAATATAAATCAGGATCCCAAACTCTAGCTGGAGTGATAGATCCAAATTTGTTGTTTGCTCAACAACCTTTAGCTTCAGGTCGCTACGTTGGAAGATTTTCTGTGAAACCTCCTATTTTCTACATGTCAAATCTTGGTGGTACCGTTAAATGGAATCACAATTTGTCCTTGCCGGAATAACAAATGATGAGACGAAATTACATCACATTCTTGTTGCAACTCCGGAAGACGTTGCAATCAATTTCCCGGTGGACGTAGACAATTATAGAGATATCAAAGTCATATCTGCGAATTGTACAGAAGTGAAAACAAGAAATGTTTAAGGAGCCTTGGGAATGATTTCACTGGAGGGTCAAAAACCTTCATTGTGCCTGATGAGAATTCAATGAAAGCTTGCTGAATGTAACTTGAGGTTAGATGACAAAGTCATAGAGCACAGATTAATGCAAGCAATGCAACTTTATGTGAAAACGGCCCTCTCAGCCCTCCTAGAACTTCCTGTTGAACAATTAGACAAATTAGCCGATACAATTTACAGCTACTCAAACACCGTAGTTTCCAAAAGTCCTCAAAACGTATTTGCAGCCTCTACACAGCAGCTGCCAACAAGACCCTTGTACAATCAGCATTACACGAAAAACAACCAATCAGTAAACCACTCAAAGTCAAACAGATCAATCGAGAATAAACATAGACCTTTCACAAGAGGTCTGAGAACAGAAATTGCTTGCTATCATCTTCTTTTGCTGAAAAAGCAAAATCTTGTAAACCATGGTGTCTCTGTTCAGTAAAGAAGCCCAAAAACATAGAGCCAACGTCTCGCGCAAACTCCATCAAACAAGTAACCTCTAGATTGTGCGTGTCAACCTCTGGGTTGATCTCTGCATTCGTACAGCCGCTAAGTTAGAGGACAATTCAATTGATTTCATAGAAGGCACAAGTTCAATGACATCAATAGTTGTGGTAAGTTTTGTTAATACAAAAATCGTAACACTCACTGTAAGAAAACTTAGAACTGTCAATGAAGATCCAATTAAAATTTTTGGCAGAATGTCGATATCAATTTCGAATTTTTTCTTGCGAAGAACATCTCCTTTCACATTTTTTAAAACAGATGCCAAAGAAAATATTCTGGGCCTAGACTTCCTGAATGAATTTGAAAATACCTTGAATTGTGATAACCTGAGCTTAACTGACAACATAACAGGTCTTTCTACGAGACAACCTTTAACACCAGTTGAGAACAGTCGTTTATCAGTTCAGGTTGTTAACAATGATTTTTTGTCAATTGAAAAAGATAAACTAAGAGCCTTAATGGAGAAATTTTTCTTATGTCTATGGTGACGATAATTTCGATGTCGAAGCAAAACATAAAACAGTCTACAAAACTGAAACATCAGGGAATAAAGTTTTCACTAAAAAGATGACTCCAGAAAAACAAAAAATCGCCAAACATGTCTTTGATGAAATGCAACGGCTTGCTATAATACAGCCATCTAAGAGTCCTTGTTCATCACCTTGCATATTGTTCCGAAGAAAGAAATCGTCGATTAGAGGCCCTACGGTGACTATCGATCTCTAAATCACATAAATGTCAGACATAGTTAGTCAATGCCTCAGTTTGCAATGTTTACATTTAATGGCAAAAAATTATTAGCAAACTTATCTAGGTCAAAGAATACTATCAGATACCAATTGACTCTGGTGACATATTAAAAACAGGCGTAACGGTACTTTTTGAATTGTTTGAATTTATCAGAATGCCATTCGGTCTGAAGAATGCAAGAAAAACATTTCAACGATTCATTCACGAAGTTTTTCAGAACATATCAGATGTGCTTCTCTAAGCAAACGACGTATTGGTAGCATCCTCTGATATCGAGACGCGTGAACGAGATTAAATGAACATGGCTTGTGCATAAACCTGACTAAATGCAAATGGCTCGAAAAAACTGTTGATTTCTTAGGATTTGTAATTACCTCTGACGGTATTCAACCAGTTGCATCAAAGGATGAAAGCTTGATTTGTTTAGAAGAACCCAAGAATTGCAAAGAGCTCCGGCGAATAAAGCGAATGATTTCTTTTTACAGGGAGCATATTCCGCAATATGCACAAATTATTGAGCCTTCACAGCATCTTCTTGATTCAAGTCAGCCAATACAGAAAAAGAGAAAGAATAAAGCTAATTTGCTTTGGAATACCGTGGAGCCTACTTATGATTGGCTTCCCTATCAATCAAAATCTTTTAGCGCACTTAGAGAAGGCTTGATCAAATGAGCTCTCCTTCACCATATATCACCAGATACCACCTTGTAG
The DNA here is from genome assembly GCF_964194025.1 of Convolutriloba macropyga. Classification (NCBI taxonomy): domain Eukaryota; kingdom Metazoa; phylum Xenacoelomorpha; order Acoela; family Convolutidae; genus Convolutriloba; species Convolutriloba macropyga. Next base: position 20,564,134 of record NC_134474.1, read on the forward strand.
TTACCAAAAAATGCTTCAGAAACAGCTATTGGTACAGCTTTCCATGAGGAATTGACTTCGGACAAAAACCTGCCACCAGCTTTTTTCTGTAGACGCCTAACACAAGTAGAACGAAATTACAGCATTTTTGACAAAGAATTGCTTGCAATTTATGCTGCAACCATTAAATTTTGTTATCTCATAAAAAGTAGAAAAACTATTGTTCTTAGAGACCACAAACCTATAGTTTGCACTTGTCGTCGAATAAGCGCATCTGATAACCATAGTCCTCGAAAAGCTAGACAGCTTTTTTTATAGCTGAACATATAGATGAAGTTCACCATTTTTTGGGGCCGGGAAAAATTAATCCCGATTGTTTCTCTCGTCCGTCAGTTAATGTTATTGAGCAATCGCAAATGTATCCAGGCGTCTATATCAACGTTTTTGATATACATGAATTAGCAAAAAGACCAACAAAAACTTTCGTACCCAAAAGATGAAAGAACGTTTGAACGGAGTACTAGAGGATACCATTGGCATTCAGAAACTAATCTGTGATAAATCTGTTGTTCCACAACCTTATATACCTCCGGATTGTCGCTCTCCTATTTTCAGCTAGTTCCATGAATTATGTCAACCTGATTGGAAAGTTACAAAAAAGTTGATTCTAGCAAGTTTGACATGGCCAAAAGCTGGTCATAATAAAAAATTGTGGTACAAAGAATGTCTTAAGTGCCAAAAGAACAAAATTCCAAGACACACAAAAAAATAAGGAATGCCAGCTTATTTAGGGCATTACCAGGTTCAGTCATATACATCCAGATGTTGTGGGACCACTTTCAGCAGCTCCAGATTCTCCTCATAAATATTTAGTAACATTTACCGACAGAATGACAAAATGGGTTGAAGCACAACCTGTGTCATCAACTACATCTGATGTTATTAGTAATCTTTTTTTAAATTCGTGGTGTTCTAGATTTCGCATGCCTTTATACATAACCACAGACAGAGATCCTCAATTCGAAAGGGAAATTTTCGATTGCCTAGCAAAAACTATTTGTTTCAGCGGCTAGGAAAAACTGCATATCATCTTTAACCAGACGGTCAGTTAGAAAAATTTCATTGAACATTTAAACAACCCTTAAAATTGGCCAAAAGTGATAGTATCAGAGCCTCCCCTATTGTTCTGTTTGGAATTCGAATTAAACATGACGAAAACAGATTTTCTGCATTCTCAGTCACCACTGGTCTTGATATTCTAATCCCAAATTCCATAGTCAATTAACGGTTCGAAAAATTGTCTTTTTAGTATATTGGCCCGCTACAAAGTAATCTAGACTAATTAATTTTCACCTCAGAGAGAAAAACAAAATCAAGTTCTAAAGACAATATTTTTATTCCGAAATAACTCTCTCGATGTTCTTATTTCTGGTTAGGTGTTGACCTTGTAAAATAAACTTTAAAGATGCCTTATGTTGGTCCACGCGAAGTAGTTTCTTTCAATCATGAGTTGAAAACGGCACAAAAAAAGTGAATGGTTTGAGCCAAACAGTAAGTATACAAAGGCTAAAACAGTGCAAATTGCCTTTAACCATAAAAAAGAGCAACCAGCCAAAATTAATGCAAAAAAGAGCCAATAGAAGCAATGGTGAGACCAAATTAACTTTTCAAGATGCTTGTTTTTAAAAAGAGCCATATAATGAACAATGCTCAAATGTTTTAACAAAAATTGCCTCATCAGATAGTTTTTCACATACATTGTGCTGGCTTAAGAGCTCATCCAAAAGGCTCGTGGTTCTGCTCAACGTGCAAAAGCACTGTCACTGTCAAACATGTGCGTGCAGAATCTGAAAAATTGGGCACTAATTGAACAATTTTGAATCTATCTTGACATAATTGCAGCTTTTTGCAAATTGTTTGCAACATTGTTATTTTGGTTGTTTATTTTGTTTATTTTTTTTCGTTGTTTATTTATATTTTGTCCCCAGGACTCCCGTTCAACTTGTCAAAAACAAAATTTGCTATTAATTACAACTAAAAGCAATCTTAAAAGCAAGTATCTTATAGAAAATTACAAAATTTTCTCAATTTTTGGTCAATCTTGTCCATTTTAGCACATAACTTCTCCTCTTTTTACAACAAAAACTTGGCCTTATTGAGCATTCCTTACTCACTTATAGCCATTTTGTAGCATTAAAAGACTTTGTTTGTTATATTTGTTTAATTACTTTCTATTTTTGTTTATTTTTTTTATATTGGATCGATTTGCTTAAATTAGGTTATTTTAGGTTATTTAAGCATATTTTGAATTTGGGCGACGTGTACAACCTACTGGTCAATGTGGACAATTACTGGGCAATATGGACAGCCTATGGGACAATATAGGTTTTATTTGTGTGGATATTTTACGATATTTTGGGTATTTTGCGAATTTAGGGGATATTCGATGATATTCTGGGTATTTTGAAATTTTTGGTGGATTTTTTTCTGGCAATGTTTTGGGTCTCTGACACTCAGGAGGGGTAGATAAGTAGGATATAGTAGCATTTAGAGGTCAGGCTATCAAGTATAGTCATGTAAGAAAAGTCAAATCGTTCTAAAAGAAATCAAAAATGAGGTCATGATTTTTTAAAAGCACGTTTTAGCTTCATAAGCTTTGTTTAAGATTTCTCTATATGCTTCAAATACACTAAAAAAATATACTTAATGTTTTCAAAGTAAGGGCGTATTTATATATCTGGTTAGGATCCACCAACTCTTACATATATAATTCAGTTTGGTAGGTACTGGTAAGGCTTTGTTTGTGCAGGTTCGGGTATGGTAATAACAAGTATTTTGTATGGCGGACAGGTATAACTACAGGTTCAGGTGACGCTGCAGGTTCGGAACGTGTAGGTATTGGAGGACAATATCAATCAGGATCCCAAACTCTAGCTGGACCGATAGATCCAAATTTGTTGTTTGCTCAACAAGATTTAGCTTCAGGTCGCTGCGTTGGAAGAGTTTCTGTGAAACCTCATATTCTCTACATGTCAAATCCTGGTGGTACCGTTAAATGGAATCACAATTTGTCCTTGCCGGAATAACAAATGATGAGACGAAATTACATCACATTTTTGTTGCAATTCCTGAAGACGTTGCAATCAATCTTCCGGTGGCCGTAGACAATTATAGAGATATCAAAGTCATATCTGCGAATTTTACAGAAGTGAAAACAAGAATTGTTTAAAGAAGCCTTGGGAATGATTTCACTGGAGGGGCAAAAACCTTCATTGTGCCTGATGAGAATTCAATGAAAGCTTGCTGAATGTAACTTGACTTTAGATGACAAAGTCATAGAGCACAGATTAATGCAAACAATGCAAATTTATGTGAAAACGGCACTCTCAGCTCACCTAAAACTTCCTGTTGAACAATTTGACAAATAAGTCGATACAATTTACAGCTACTCAAACACCGTAGTTTTCACAAGTCCTCCAAACGTATTTGCAGCCTCTACACAGCAGCTGCCAACAAGACCATTGTACAATCAGCATTACACGAAAAACAACCAATCAGTAAACCAATCAAAGTCAAACAGATCAATCGAGAATACATATAGACCTTTCACAACAAGTCTGAGACCAAAAATGGGACGTTACCATTTTATTTTGATGAAAAAGCAAAATCATGTAAACCATGGTGTCACTGTTCAGTAAAGAAGCCCAAAAACATAGAGCCAACGTCTCGCGCAAACTCCATCAAACAAGTAACCTCTAGATTGTGCGTGTCAACCTCCGGGTTGATCTCTGCATTCGTACAGCCGCTAAATTAGGGGACAATTCAATTGATTTCATTGAAGGCACATATTCAATGACATCAATAGTTGTGTTAAGTTTTGTTAATACAAATTTCGTAACACTCACTGTAAGAAAACTTGGAACTGTCAATGGAGATCCAATTAAAATTTTTGCCAGAATGTCCATATCAATTTTGATTTTTTCTTTGCGACGAACATCTCCTTTCACATTCTTTATAACAGATGCCAAAGACGATATTCTGGGCCTAGACTTCCTGAATGAATTTGAAAATACCTTGAATTGTGATAACCTGAGCTTAACTGACAACATAACAGGTCTTTCTACGAGACAACGAATAGCACCAGTTGAGAACAGTCATTTATCTGTTCAGGTTGTTAACAATGATTTTTTGTCAGTCGAAAAAGATAAACTAAGAGCAGTAATGGAGAAATTTTTCTTATGTCTATGGTGACGATAATTTCGATGTCGAAGCAAAACATAAAACAGTCTACAAAACTGAAACATCAGGGGAAAAAGTTTTCCCTAAAAAGATGACTCCAGAAAAACAAAAAATTGCCAAACATGTCTTTGATGAAATGCAAAGGCTTGCTATAATACAACCATCTAAGATCTCCTTTTTAATCACCTTTGCATATTGTTCCGAAGAAGGAACTCGTCGATTAGAGGACCTACGGTGACTATCGATCTCTAAATCACATAACTGTCAGACATAGATAGCCAATGCCTCAGTTTGCAATGTTTAATTTTAATGGCAAAAAATTATTAGCAAACATGACTAGGTCAAAGCATACTAACAGATATCAATTCACTCTGGTGACATCTTAAAAATAGGCGTAACGAAACCTTTTCAATTGTTTGAATTTATCAGAATACCGTTCAGTCTGAAGAATGCAAGAAAAACATTTCGACGATTCACTCACGAAGTTTTTCAGAACATATCAGATGTGTTTCGCTAATCAAACGACGTATTGGTAGCAACCTCTAATATCGAGACGCATCTTGAAACACTTGATCGCATGAACGAGATTAAATGAACATGGCTTGTGCATAAACCTGACTAAGGCAAATGGCTCGAAAAAACTGTTGATTTCTTAGGATATGTAATTACCTCTGACGGTATTCAACCACTTGCATCAAAGGATGAAAGCTTGATTTGTTTAGAAGCACCCAAGAATTACAAAGAGCTCCGGCGAATAAAGTGAATGATTTCTTTTTACAGGAAGCATATTCCGCAATATGCACAAATTATTGAGCCTTTACTGCATGTTCTTGATTCAAGTCAGCCAACACAGAAAAGGAGAAAAAATAAAGCTAATTTGCTTTGGAACACCGTGGAGGCCACTTATGATTGGCTTCCCCATCATTCAAAACATTTTAGCGCACTTAAAGAAGGCTTGATCAAATGAGCTTTCCTTCACCATATATCACCAGATACCACCTTGTAGTTACCAAAATGCTTCAGAACCAGCTATTGGTACAGCTTTCTATGTGGAATTGACTTCGGACACAATTAGACCGCCAGCTTTTTTCTGTAGACGCCTAACACAAGTAGAACGAAATTAAAACACTTTTGACAAAGAATTGCTTGCAGTTTATGCTGCAACCGTTAAATTTCGTTATCTCATAAAAAGTAGAAAAACTATTGTTCTTAGGGACCACAAATCTAGAGCTTGAACTTTTCGTCGAATAAGCGCATCTAATAACCGTAGTCCTCGAAAAGCCAGACAGCTTTTTTTAAAGCTGAACAGATAGATGAAATTCACCATTTGTTGTGGTCGGGAAAAATTAATCCCGATTGTTTCTCTCGTCCTTCAGTTAATATTATCGAGCAATCGGAAAATGTACACAGGCGTCTATATCAACGTTTTTGATTTACAGGAGCTAGCAAAAAGACAAACAAAAACTTTCGTACTCGAAAGATAAAAAGATCTTTGAACGGAGTACTAGAGGTTACTATTGGCAATCAGAAACTAATCTGTGATAAATCTGTCTTTCCACGATCTTTTATACATCCGGATTGTCTCTGTCCTATTTTCAGCTAATTCAATGATTTTTGTCACCTTTATTGGAAAGTTACGAAAAGGTTGATTCTAGCAAGTTTTACATGGCCAAAAGCTGGTAATAATAAAAGTTGTGGTACAAAGAATGTCTTCAGTGCCAAAAGAACAATATTTCAAGACACAAAACACCTAAGACATGGCGGCTCTTTGACGGCATTACCAGGTTCAGTCTCATACATCTAGATGTTTTGGGACCACTTTCAGCAGCTCCAGAATCTCCTCATAAATATTTAGTAAATTTTACCGACAGAATGACAAAATTGGATGAAGCACAACCTGTGTCATCAACTACATCTGATGTTATTAGTAATCTTTTTTTAAATTCGTGGTGTTCTAGCTTTCGCATGCCTTCATACATAACCACAGACAGAGATCCTCAAATCGAAAGAGATTTTTTCGATTGCTTAGCAAAACTATTTGTTTCTACGGCTAAGAATAACTGCATATCATCTTTAACCAAACAGTCAGATAGTAAGATTTCAAAGCACACTTAAACAACCTTCAAAATTGGCCAAAAGTGATAGGCTCAGAGCCTCTCCTATTGTTCTGTTTGGAGTTCGAATTAAACATGAGGAAAATGGAATTTCTGCATTCTCAGTCACCATTGGTCTTGATGTTCTAATCCCAAATTCCATAGTCAACAAACGGTTCGAAAAATTGTCTTTTTATTATAATGGCCATCTACAAACTCAACCAGACTGCTTAATTTTCACCTCAGAGGGAAAAACAAAATCAAGTTCTAGCGACAAAAATTTTATTCCGAAATAACTCTCTCAATGTTCTTTTGTCTGGCGGCGTGTTGACCTTGTAAAACGACCTTTAAAGGCGCCTTATTCTGGTCCACGTGAAGTAGTCTCTTTCAATCATGAGTTGAAAACGGCGCAAATACAAGTGAAAGCTTTGAGCCAAACAGTAAGTATACAAAGGCTAAAACAGTGCAAATTGCCTTTAACCACAAAAAAAGAGCAATCAGCCAAACATTAATGCAGAAAACAGCCCAAAAAAAATGGTGAGACCGAAATAACTTTTCAAGATGCTTGTCTTTAAAAGGAGCCATATAATTGAACAATGCTCAAATGTTTTAACAAAAATTGCCTCATCAAATAGTTCTGCTCAATGTGCAAAAACACTGTCAATGTCAAACATGTGCGTGCAGAATCTGAGAAATTGAGCAGTAACAATTTTGACTCTATCTTGACATAATTGCAGCTTTTTGCAAATTGTTTGCGACATTGTTATTCTCTCCGGTTGTTTTTTTGGTTGTTTATTTATATTTTGTCCCCAGGTCTCCCGTCCAACTTGTCAATAATAAAATTTGCTATTAATTACAACTAAAAGCAATCTTAAAAGCAAGTATCTTAGGAAAAAGTACAAAATTTTCCCAAATTTTTGTCAATCTTGTCCATTTTAGCAGATAATTTTTCCTCTTTTTACAACAAAAAATTGGCCTAATTGAGCATTCCTTACTTATTTATAGCCATTTTTTAGCATTAAAAGACTTTGTTTGTTATTTTTTTTAAGTACTTTCTATTTTTTTTAATATATTTGATCGATTTGCTTAGTTTAGGTTATTTTAGGTTATTTAAGCTTTTTTTGAAATTAGGCGACGTGTACAACCTACTGGTCAATGTAGACAATTACTGGGCATATGGACAGCCTATGGGACAATATGGGTTTTATTTGTGTGGATATTTTACGATATTTTGGTTATTTTGCGAATTTTGGTGGATATTCGATGATATTCTGGGTATTTTGAAATTTGTAGTGGATTTTCTTTTCTGGCAATGTTTTGGGTCTCCGACACTCAGGAGGGGGAGATATGTAGGACATATAAACATTTGGAGGTCAGGCTATCAATTATAGTCATGTAAGAAAAGTCAAATCGTTCTAAAAGAAATCGAAAATGTTGAGGTCATGATTTCTTTAAACGCGCATTTTAGCCTCATAAGCTTTGTTTAAGATCTATATGCTTTAATTACAGTAAACAATATATACCTATTGTTTTCAAGGTAAAGGCGTATTTAAATATTTGGTTAGGATCCACCAACTCTTACATATATTTTTAATCAAATGATAAAAATTCATAAATAACGTATATCAACAAAACCTGATGACCAAAAACCGATTTCAGGTTGCTTCATCGCGAGCCAAAGCATGACCATTAACCAGGTAACGCCCTAGCAAAGAAAAAATACATCTAATTATCATTAAGGCATTTTTTTTATGACAAGCTTATGAGGACACATGTCACGTAGGAGTGCTCGAATGAAAAAAAAGAGTTGTCCTCAATGAAAAGCCATCTTTAAACCAAGGATTAAGTATACACAGTTGTCAAAAACGACCATTTGAAATCTAAAAATGCAAACTTTGACCGAAAAATGTACAGAAACCAAAATAAATGGGCTTCACTTCACAATTGGCGTCTTTACAATTGATATGAAAATATTGATAACGATATGCTGTTTCGTAAGACAAGATTTTAAAAAAATGACATAGTTATTTTTGGGTTCTAATATAGTATATCACACCATTTTTTTTACATGGGTCAGCCGAAAACGAACTAGAAGGGAGCTAATGCCTGATCATGGCAGATTGAGGGACTAATTTTGACACTACCCTTTTTATATAAAACAAAAAAATTTGCCCTGTCTTAGTTATTCTTATGATCTTATAAATATAACCTACAATTGAGAGAATAAAAGATTGTTAGGAAAGGATAATCTAAATTGTGGACCGCTGTACACGGCCATGCTTCTCAAGCGCTCTAAAATGAAATTTGGAAAATGTGAGTTTATTGTCGTAACAAGATTGGAAGACGCCGTAAGCGCGCACTGCACAGCTAATTGATTGACTCTGTTTTAACTGTATCTGAAAACTTAAGTTTCTAAAGTCTTTCGACGGTAAATTCATATCTTCCGTACAACGATAAGCAACATTTTCTCAGCATGATATCAAATGTTTTCTGTAAAGATCAAGGCAAAAGCAAATTGAATTAGAACTACAGATCTAGAAGCTTTTTTGGACCATACGTTTCGGTTACTAATACATTTTGGTCACTAATACGTTTTTCAAACCTTAAAACAATAGGCCTCAAAAGGACGAAATTTAATTAGTATAATAGTACGCGCTACAAAAATTATGGTATTTGGAATTTTCCGAGCTTTCTACCTGAAATGGAACGGATATAAGGCCTACGTTGTTAAGAATTTGCGTAATAAATCTTTTTCCCTTTTCAAATAAATTGTTCACATGAAATTTTCACAGCTTTATTTATTGCTCATTTCATACACGCAGAAACATCTTTGGGCCCGAGAGAAGATAATTGCACGTTCGGTACAAACTCAATGACCAGACGGACGAGCACTCTGGACGGCCTGCGTTCGATGGCAGCGCGGATGACTCTGTTGGAACAATATCGGAATTCTTCAATCCGAGTGGTGAGATGGTAACATCTAGGTTTCTTTTTTTCAATTATCCAAACTAGATCACCAACCTTGAGGTCTTGATCGGCAGGCGTACGCAACTTAAATCTACGGTTCAGAGCAGGTTCGCAATCTTTGAGCCAATGCGAACGAATACAATTTGAATAGGACTGCGCGCGAGCGTACCGCTGACGATGATCAAACTCCTAAAACCCAGGAATGAAAGAATTCCCGCTGATTGATTGCCAAAAAGAACAATAATGGGTTTAAATGCGTCTAGGCGAGACGGTTTGGCACATGCGGGCTTTTACGGGCGTGCCTTTAATGCGTTTTAAACTAGACAAGAAGTAGTATTCAAAACCTCATCTGTGAGGCCACGTGTACCGCAGATGGCATACAGTATTCTCTTGAAACTACTGACCTTCTTCTCCCCGATGTCACCAAGGTGTGGCGTACCCGGCCAATTGAACCACCACTTAATAATTTTATTAGCAATTTCCGCGGCAATGTTGATCCTGTTCCAACTCTCAAAACACTCACAGAGCTCTTTCTCTGCTCCGATAAATTTTATAACATCATCGGAGCAAATCGCAGCACGCGTATCACGGCGCGAGACGAACTGTTTGACTACCATTTAACAGGAACTAGTGTCCACGGACGGAACAACTTCCACATGGGTAGCAAGTGGAGTTTGACAAGTGAAGAAAAATCACACCCTCTTCAGGGTAACCCGTTAAACGGTAAAAAAACCGGGCGAGAAAAATGCGAGTTCATGGATAAGGTTTTGTTGTAAATCGTATGTGGTGAGTTCCAACTTATTAAAGGATGCGCCATGGAACTTAGCTGCCCCGCTTGTAATACTACGAAACCTGCCAGGCTTGTTCGGGTTAACAACCGGATGATGAAGCAGGTACCACTCACAGTCACCAAAATTTTCCACTTTTTTTGAATACTTTTCTCCTAATTTCTGGTCTCCCGTAACACGTATCAGCAAGGAACTTATAGAACCAATGCTGAGAAGTAATAGTTAGGGAATTCAAGATGATATTCAGGCCAATGCATTCCGACATCATAATTTGTTAGAATATTCACTGTGGTGCTTTGAAAAAGTTCTTGCGCAAATGTATCCAGGTCGGCTCGTGGGTCTACTAGCTTAAGTGCGTCAAACAACTCCAAAATGTACCAAGATTTCAATTGGCTGGTGAGCTCAAAATCTTGCATTCTTAAACTATTGAACGTAATGTTCTCAAAATCTTGTAACATTCTTAAATTTTTGACGGTAAACAATCGACTTCTTAATGGTGGTTTTTTACATGCACGGTCGCAGAAGCAGTTTAAAAAAAATGTTGTACCAAGTTGTACCAAGATTTCATTTGACTAAAGAGCGCAAAATCTTGCATTCTTAAACTATTGACCGTAATGTTCTCAAAATCTTGTAAGATTCTTAAATTTTTGACTGTAAACACTCGACTTCTTAATGGTGGTTTTTTACATGCATGTGTCCCAGAAGCAGTTTTAAAAAATGTGACTCGCATCTGGCTCGAAAGGATGCCTAGTGTCCAAATCAATTTCCACCAGCCGTTGGAGTCGACCGGAAGAATGGACGAGGCCGTGACGCCCAATAAAGAGTGTATCCTGACTAATGCGTTTACTCATTTTGGTGGATCTGTTGTCACGATGGTCCATTCCTTCGGCACTTAATGTCTCTCCTTGACCAAAAAATGGAGAATACGCTCGGCTCTGTCATGCCCAACAGGATCCGTTATGCTGCCGTCAAGGGTATGGCTACGTCAACAGATACGGTAAATGAATGTTGTCTGAATCTGAAGAATTCATGGATAAGGTTTTGTTGTAAATCGTATTTGGTGACTTCCGAATTATTAAATGATGCGCCGTGGAACATAGATTCCCCGGTTTTAATACTAAGAAACTTGCCAGGCTTGTTCGGGTTAACAACCGGATGAGGAAGCAGGTACCAATCACAGTCCCAGCAATTTTCCATTTTTTTGAATAATTTTCATCTAATTGCTGGTCTCCCGTGAGCCGTTTCTCCAAGCAACGTATAGAACGAATACTGAGAAGTAATAGCTGGGCAATTCAAGATAATCATCAGGCCAATGCATTCCGACATCATAATTTATTCCAATATTCACTGTGGTGCTTTGAAAAATTTATTGCCTACATGTTTCGCGTCGTGTCGTGGGTCTACTAGCATAAGTGCGTCAAACAACTCCAAGTTGTACCAAGATTTTATTTTATTGTGAGCTCAAAATCTTTCGTTCTTAAACTTTTGACCGTAACGTTCTCAAGATCTCGTAACATTCTTAAAGTTTTGACCGTAAATAACAAACTACTTGATGGTGGTTTTTACATGCGTAAAAACCACCATCAAGTTCAACAAAAATGTGACGAGCATCTGGCATGATGAGATGCTTAGTGTAAATATCAATTTCCACCAGCTGTTGGAGTCGACCGGAAGAATGGACGAGGCCTTGAGGCCCAAAAAAGAGTGTATCCTGACTAATGCGATTACTCCTTTTGGTGGATCTGGTCTCACGGTGATCCAATCCTTCGGCATTAAATGGCTCTCCTTGACCACAGAAATGGAGAATACACTCGGCTTTGTCATGCCCAACAGGGTCCGTTATGCTGCCGTAAAGGGTACGAGTATGTCAGCAGATACAGCAAATGAAAATTGTCTGAAAATAAAAAGTTTATAGATAAGGTTTTGTTGTAAATCGTATTTTGTGAGTTCCGATTTATTAGATTATGCGCTGTGTTGAACTTAGCTGCCCCAGTTGTAATACTACGAAAATTGCCACGCTTGTTCGGCTTAACAACCGGATAATGAAGCACGTACCACTCACGATCCCAGCAGTCTTTCATCTTTTTTTCGAATACCTTTCACCAAGTTGCGGGTCTCCCGTAAGCCGTTTTCCAACAAATTTAAAGAACCAATGCTGAGATGTAATAGTTGTGGATTTCAAGAAGATCTTCAGGCCAATGCATTCCGACATCATAATTTATTCCAAAATTTAGCACTGCGGTGCTATGACAAATTTTTGCGCCCATGTTTCTGCGTCGGGTTGTGGGTCTACTAGTTTAAGTGTGCCATACGACTCTAAGTTGCACCAAGATTTTATTTGACTAGTGGGCACAAAATCTTGCATTCTTAATGACCCCAACTTTGTCAAAATCTCGTAACATACTTAAATTTTTGACAACTAAACATTGGCGTTGTAATGGTGGCTTTATACGTGTGTGTGCCGCAGAAACAGTTTGACAAAAAGGTGACACACATCTAGCACGATAGGATGCTTAGTCTCAAAGTCAATTTCTAGCAGCCGTCAGAGTAGATTGGAAGAATGTTTGTTGCAGTGAGGCCCAATAAAGAATGTAACCTGAGCAATGCGGCTACTTCTTTTAGGGAGTCCGTCACGAAGGTCCTTTCTTCGGTACTAATTGACTCTCCTTGAACAAAGAACTGGAGATTACGCTCGGCTTTGTCAAATCCAAAAGGGTCCGTTTTGCTTCCTTCAAGGGTACGGGTATGTCAGCTGATACGGCAAATGAAATTTGTCTGAATGTAAGGAGCTCATAGATAAGCTTTTGTTGTAAATCGTATTTGGTGAGTTCCGACTTATTAAAAGATTTCAGTGGAACTTAGCTGCCCCGGATGTAATACTAAAAAACTTGCCAGGTTTGTTCGGGTTATCAACCGGATGATAAAGCAGGTACCACTCACGTTCCCAGCAATTTTCCGCCTTTTAATACTTTTCATCTAATTTCTGGTCTTTCGTAAGCCGTTTTTCCAAGAAATTTATAGAACCAATGCTGAGAGGTAGTAGTTGGGGAGTTCAAGATGTTGTCCAGGCCAATGCATTCCGACATCAAAATTCATTCCATTATGCACTGTGGTGCTTTGAAAAATTTTTTGTGCACTTGTTTCCGCGTCGGGTCGTGGGTCTACCAACTTAGGTTTGCCATACGACTCCAATTTTTTTTCCAAGATTTTATTTGACTTACGAGCTCAAAAATATTCTATTTTCAAACTATTGACAGTAACATTCTCAAATTTCGTAATGTTCTTTAACTCTTGACCAAAAATAATCTAAGTCTTAATGGTTGTTTTTCACGTGTGTGTGCCGCCGAAACAGTTTAACAAATATGTGACGCGCACCTAGCACGATAGGATGCTTAGTTTCAAAATCAATTTCCACCAGCCGTCGGAGTCGACCCGAAGAATGGTGATGCCCAATAAAAACTGTAACCTGCGCAATACGGCTATTCCTTTTGGTGGATCTGTTGTCACGAAGGTTCTTTCCTTTGGTTCTAAACGGTCCTACGTGAACAAAGAACTGGAGATTACGCTCGACTTTGTCAAGCCTAAAAAAGTCCGTTATGCTTACGCCAATGGTACGGCAACTTCTATGAGATGGTAAAATGCGGTCAAACGAAATGTCTTTTAATAGAAATTGAACTTAAAAATTGAGTGCTTTATTCCCTGAAGGGCTCGGCTGCCCAACCGGTTAAGATGTGTTAGAGTTATCAAATTTTTACTAGGCTGTAACACTGAGCCTGATATTATCGACCACGTCAGTATTTGGCACGGAAGGGAATTGACTGGTTCTCAAGAAGCAAGAAAAGAAGACCCCTCAAACAATTAATGGATTGCAGAAATTCAGCGGAAATACCACGTGTGCCAACATTTGCTTTATCGTCACAAGTGACATCGTGATTCCGTTGGTCAACAATGGTGTACGCTAGGATTTCATTTACAATTTGTGCATTGAATATGGGGTGTTGGTTGTCTGATTGTAACTACTGCAAAACAATTGTAGCAACTATCTACATAAAAACACAGTCTATAGTATCCACCAATGATGGACATTTTTTTTTCGAACGTGCAGTAAGAAAATCGGCTTGCAGTTCCAATTTCTAAACAACCATCACCTTCATATATGTAACCCGGGCCTTTCACAGGACGAACACCCGCTCTATTTCAATCTCTCTGGAGGTGCAAGTTACCTGAGCCCAAAGAAAACCTACAGCACTGAATACGTATTGTAAGCTATCACCAAACTTGTCAAGTTCAAGATGTCGGAACGGTTCCAAAAAGTGTCTTCATTATACAGTGATCTTTGTCAAATTCAGTAGCTCAACGGACCAAGCAGGAAATTTGTCGAATGTGTCTGGGGTAACTCGTTATCCAATCTATTTCCCTTGAAACGTCAAATGCTTTTTAAGATTATATGAACACTTTTTGTAAAAGGTGCGACAAGATCAATTGGGTCGTAGATCTTTGAAAAAATACTCAAAACCAAGCGCTGTGTTATACTTTTGCGATTATGCTTCAATGCCCCTTCTCACAACTAAATTACTTTGTGGTGATCCAAATTGAACCCATGCGCATGCATTCATTGGATGGAACGATGGCTTTGGGTTCAATAGATTGAGTGGGGCCCATCAATTCTATCAGCCAGATCTGGCCTATAACTTAGAAACCTAGTAATCTTGAAACCAGCTATATGGAGAAGGTTTTACAATTATTTCGAACTAATGAGGGTCCTTTCGGGGGTCTTCCTTGAATCTTGGTAATCGTACCTTGGTAATCGTCCATGAACTTCTCCAGAACGGTTTTTGCGGCTTCCCGTTGGCGTTCCCAAGCGCTCTGTGTTGAAGTGCAAAGTTAGCGCAGTCGCCGAGTCTTTTTGCTTCAAAGATGTGGCGATTACGCCGGTGTTCCACAACAATTGATGTGGAGTCCACCAACCACAATGCACGCAAAAACGTCTGATCACATGAAGGTACTTGTAGGAACAAACCATCGGTGTCGCAGATACGGCAAATGAATGTTGTCTGAATCTTAGGAGTTCATAGATAAGTTTTTGTTGTAAATCGTATTTGGTGAGTTCCGACTTATTAAAAAATACTACGGAACTTGCGAGGCTTATTCGGGTTAACAACCGGATGATAAAGCACGTACCACTCACGTTCCCAGCATTTTTCCTCCTTTTATGAAAATTTTTACATAATTGCTGGTCTCCCGTAAGCCGTTTTTCCAAGGAATTTATCGCAGCTGCAAAATAATAGTTGGGTATCTCAAGATGATCTCCAGGCCAATGCATTCCGACATCATAATTAATTCCAATATGCAGTGTGGCGGTCCAAAAATTTTCTTGCGCACATATTTTTGCGTTCGATTGTTGGTCTACTAGTTTAAGTGTGCCATACAACTCCAAGTTGTACCGCGTCTTCACTTGACTAGTGAGCTCAAAATTTTGCTGCGTTTTAGTTTTAAAACAATTTGTGACTAAAGATGCAGATGAACAAAACAATTCGAGACTAAACTCGAAAGAGCGCTTAAAACACGGCCTATGAGCAATCGAACAGCGAAAAGCGAGCTCAACTTGTCGCAGCTAAGTTCTCGAGCGGGAATGTAGCACGGTACACTGTCCAAGTCTCATCTCGATGGTTCCATAGCAATACATAACTGGGATTAAAACTGCCAATTACCGGTGTGGTTCTGGAAGAAGTGGCCTAGTTCTGATTAAGTCGGCGCCTACATTCAAATTTTCTTTTAATTGAGGACTCTTTTCAAAAAGTTCAAACGATTGGTTGCTGCATGGTTTTAGAGTTAATTCAATCACCTTTGTGTGAAAAATTTCCTCGTTATTTATATCCTCTACATTTAGTTTTCAGCTGTGATAACCAAGTCTATTTTCAAGTCTTTTGGACATATGAGAAAAACTGCAAGCGTTATCCAACAAAGTATAAATCGTGGTATATTCACCAGATCTCGCCAAGAGTAATCTTTTCAGCTGCTTTCTACTGAAGGAGGCCTTTCGCATTGCTCACAGATCACAATATAGTGGTATTACGCAATGATTGCCCACAATAAAGTTTGCTTTGACTTGCGACTGTATAAGAGCTGATTTTGTTGTTGGTTTATGAGAAATTCGATGAGCATACCCTCTCAGCTCCATGAGGAAGTGTGTTAATGGAGCTAATCAAACCGTCTTTTCTGCATAACTTTCGAACTGGTCATTGGCGGAGAATATGTTTTTCTATCAGCCAAGAGAAGCACAATTTAGCTCTGGCCTCTAACTTTGATCGGTGACTCGGAGACTTTCCTTTAAATACCCGAAATTCTCAGAAGCTGTGGTTACCCTTACAGACAAGGCAGGGATTGCCGGTTGATGTTTTTGTAGTTGCAGCCGATTTTTATGTCCCTTTATTTTGTCTTGGAAGCGAAAGTCCTTGAAACGAATTTGGTTATGGCTGCTGAGTTGGTGTTGTCCTGTTTTGCTTTTATTGAAGTTTGTTTCATCAAGTCATGTGCATCGTTCTTTTGCTTCAACCAATTATCGGGGTCGAAGAATGCTAGTTTTATGAAAAGCTTCTGAACCGTAAAATCGACCGTTACTTTTTAATAGGGGGCGGAAAGTGTTGCACTGTTGTTTTAATGGTTGTTGCACTCATCAAATCAGCGTTGTTTATCCCGACAAGACTTGAAATGGTAGAAGAAAATTTTATGATGTTATCACTATTAGTTTTCTTTAGAGGTTGAAAACTGCTGAGTTTGACTAAATGCGCACCGACTGGGGCCTGTGGCTGACCAAACGTTTTTTCTAGAGTCCCAGAAGCATCTTTGTAAATAAGGCCTCAGCAAGTTTAGTTTTTGTTCAATCTGGAGTCATCAACCAAGGACTACGAGTCAACCGCACTTATAATTTTCCCTTACAACTCTTGACACTACATAGGATTGCCATTGTACTGCGGCAGTTTCCATCACGACAGGGTATCGTTTTCCTTGCTGGTAATTGCTTCGACCGATTGTTTGATTAGATTCCCGCTTTCAGACGAGGCGAGATGTGCAACGGCTGCTTTGGGGCATTCCAACGCGAAAAAACAGGAACTTTTTTTCCGTATATTGGATGTATTTTTGACGTGTGAAGCGTAGGTACTATACTGGTTGCAGTAGTAGAAAGAATTAACGGAGAAACACCTTCTTCGAACTGGAAACCTCGAGGCCATTTATTGAATGCGTGCTGCTTTATTGTGGATATTCAGTTTTTACTACTAGCGGAACAATGTTCCAGGAAACAGCAACTGATTCCGGAACGTTAACATTGTATATGTTTTGGTTTGGATTGACAGCAATGGATAGATTTACGTGCGGGGAAAGTACAGATGTTGGCGTTTGGGAAATAATTCATCTCACAAGGAGTTAATAGGGGTTGGTAACTCTGTTATGAGGAGAACGGGTGTTTATAGTAGGTACAAAATTCTTTGCGCATGAAGAAATGATCTGTGCAGGCGAAGAGTGACGTAACTGATTGTCGAGTTTTGCCTGGGCGTTAGTGACTTCTATCGGGAGTGCTGGTGGTGGAGACAAACTACAGAATTGGAAAACGGGAGAAAAGAACGGGACTTGGGGTTAGTGGTTCAAAAATGGGGATGGGACGGCAGTTGCATTTATTTGTGGTGGTGGTGGGTTTGGCACTTTATTTGCTAGTGGAGCATTAGCGAGTGCATTATCTTGAGGGCTGATAAAGCTCAACTGTTTAAGCATGCCTAACCAGCGAGCGAAACTTACGTCCAATTGCAGACCATCAAAATTCAAGGTAGCTTGAGACAGTTGTCGGGCTGGCTTCGGGGCATTTAATTGAGGTAGCATATCCAGCGCCGGTGACGTTTTTGGTGTTGTATATTTTAGGTATATATAGATTTCAACAAGTGCCTTAATTTTTATATTGTTATCCAGAACTTGACCCCTTGTATTGAGTTCAAGAGGGTACAACTTGTGAGGTTGAGCTGAAAAAACAGGAACTGCAGTTGCGTGATCTGATTGGGCGGCGAAGCCAAAAAATAGGTTCATATGCAACATCTTCAATGTTCTCGGACGTGAAGATTCAACTCAATCTTGTGCAAGTTTCTTGCCCTGACTGTGCTTTTCTCAGTGGTAAGCGCGTTTAATTCTTGCATGTGGAAACTGCATTCTGATTGGGTGCTCATCAACTCAGTTTTATTCAAACGCGTAGCAGCTATCCAACGACATTATTCCTCCTGAAACTGCTGATTGCCATTCGAGATTTGGCAAATGCATTTATTCTTCAATTTCAAGCCGTTATCTGGCAATGCTCAGTTATGCCTTGTTTTGTTTTTCAGGTTCCTTCGTTTTTGGTTTCAAAAATTCCAAGCCACGTCGATATTGGCTTGACTTTTTGAGGAAGTTACATGTGGACCTGTTTTCGAGTGCTGATATGTTTTTTGTTCTGCCGTGTCTTTGTCGAGGACCACGTCATTGTATACTCGTCATTTCTCTTGATTACGTTCTCTATCCACTCTTCAATGTTCCTAAGGCAATGTAGGGATCTTCAGTCTTATGTGCATCATCAATAATCTGTTCATTCTTATCAATTACACGGGTGGACAATTTTTCGCACTTGACAATCAGATTTTCTATGTTAACTTTACTATTTTGTTTATCAATAGCTTTGTTTGTGTCACAACGGATGCTACTAGGTTTAGCCTCTATCTTTGACCACGCTGTAGAAACTTTTTTTTCAATTTTTCCTGCAAAAATGCCACCCTCTTTTGAAAACATTATCTAGAAGTTCAATTGAGAAGCAAAGAACTTGTACACGCAGACACAAAACACGAGTAAACGGAACTCTAGGAAGACAGTTTAGAAAGGGCTGAAAACGGGCAAGCAACAAGCGAGGAGGCGGAAAGAACTATGCTAGCAGGCTACAGCCACACACTCAACCAAACAAATTAACCGTAACTACTGAACAAACAAAAGTCACAGCGTAGCGAACCACCAAGCTATAACGAAATGCCTGCAAACCAATTTGGTTAAAATCACGCAACAAACCAGCCGTAACTACAGAACAAATTTTTCTCACGCTCTTGTAAGCAAACATACTGAACAATCAAACAGCATACTAGCAGCAGAAAATGATTGCATCAAAAATTGACATATTTGTTCATACACCAAATAAAACGCGGGGGAAGTAGGCAGGGGGTAAAAGGAAAACAAAAAGCAAGCAAAAAAAGACGGAAGCAGAAAAAGAAACTCGATTACTGGCGAAAGAAGCGGTCGAAAGAATATAACTCAATATTTGGGGAGAGCAAAATTTTTAGTGAAGCTCCACCGAAGAGAACCAACAACAAGCTAACCCGTAGCTTGTGAGTAAAATAAGTCACACTGCCTTTGAGTGAGTAGACTTCAGCAAGAACGCAAAATTAAGAACGATTAAGGCTGTTACATGTTTCAGTAAATTCCGCATCCTCAAACGCACGTTTTTTGCTAACGCTGTCCTCCGCGGTTTTTTTTGACGTAATGCAAAGCACTTGCAGCTATTTTGTAAACCATGTAATTTTGTTTAGAGCATAATGGAAAAAAGATTTGCTCAAAGTCCCAAACTTAATGAGTTTCTATATGAATATCAAAAACTTTATCAAGCATGAGCGCTTATTTGGAAAAAATCAGATTTATTTGACTTTTTTCCTGCAAAAATTGAAACAGTTGACGAAAACACCTAATTTGAATGAATTTTTGCTTGCAATTCAACGTCCTTTTATGCGTATTCAAAATATGCAGTCTATAAACTGCTATAAAATATTGCAATGTTTTTTAAATTAGGTAAATATTTTCAAACTTTTTTGCTTTGCTTAAAGGTGTATAGGACTTCGCCCGTGTACGTACTAAGATTTGCCTCAGTTTGGTCAATTGGTCAAGTATATCAATTTTGATCAAAACTTTGCAAATTTGGTGCTATTTCAACAAAAAATTGTAAAGGGTAGGTTATTGGTGAACCGGAAAATTCAATTTCGCTTTATTTGTGCAACCGAAAAATTTCAGGGGCTTATATAGATGCTGGTTTCGCCGAATTGTAAGTGATTCGTTTATAGCATTAAGCGGAATAAAGTTGATAAGAGTTTGGAGGAATCTTACAGCTTTAAAGACATTACTTTTGGATCTCTCAAGTTTTTTATTGCGACTTTCATTTGAGAATCCGGTAATCTTCTTTCAAAGTCGTTGAATCTAGGTTATGCAAGACACCTCGTCATCTTTTCGTCTATTTTATTGGGGACGACGGTAGTAGGCTGTTGCACTGTTGATAGAGCAGGTTTGACTGTTTTTCTTAATTGAGAGTCTTGAAACAGTTTGGTTTTACTCACTGTGTTTTGACTCAGTCATCCAGTAGTTCCAAAGATTGCACTATAAATTGCCTGCAGTGGGCCCAGGGCGTTCTTAAAGTTGACCTGACCAGCCTTTGTGAACAGATTTTGTAGTAATAGAATGTGACGCACAGGAAAATTTATTTGGAGGCGATCTCATGATAACTACTTCAATCACGTCTGTCCGAAGTCATAAACTGGACTATAGGCAAATGCAGTTCATCAGGAAACGCAAAATTAAATTTGCTCATTAAATCTAACTTCAATGAGTTACCCGCTCACTAAATGTTTTGACTATTCAAACGCGATAATCAATTAACCAAACAGTATAATACTTTTCAGAGGTAACCTACATACCCGGGTCGAGATGTCAGCGCCGTTTCAGTGCATCTTTTTCTAAGGAATGCGCTGAATGCGCTGAAATTATGCAAGGCATGCGCTGAATGCGCTGAAATTTTGAGATGGCGCTGAAACTTTAAAATTTCAGCGCACCTTCCGCGCACTTCTTACATAATTTCAATGCATTTTCATCTCATTTCTCACAAAACTTTCAGCACCGTTTCAGCGCGATTCTTACAAAGTTTCAGCAAAATTTCAGCGCATTTTCAACATGATTTCAGCGCATTTTTAGCTCATTTTTACATAAGTTTTGGCACATTTTCAGCGTTTTTCTTACATAATTTCAGCGCTTATCATATCAAACGTTTTATTATTATAATTTCACATTGAATGGGAAGCATTACAGTTGTCAATAGCGCAGTGGGTTAATTGGTAGATGAGACACAATGATCGGGGTTCGAGCCTCGGAGCGAAAGAAAGGAGCTGAACTTTGAAATTTCAGCGGAGTTCAGCGCCTTTCTTACAAAGTTTCAGCACCTTTCAGCGCTTTTCAGCGCATTTCTTACATAATTTTTGGAAATGTTCTCGACCCGGGTATACAAAAGCGGCAAGTGTGACCTTGCGGCATCAAAATAAACCTGATAGGAAAAAGTCAGCTAATGCCTGATAAAGGCAGATTAAGGGAATAATTTTGACAATATTCCTTGTAAATGGTACCAAGAATTCGCCCTACTGTTTGCTGTAAAGATCAAGACAGAAGCAAACTGCATCAGAACGCCAAATCTAGCAACAATTTTGACAGGTCTTAGTCTAAGCTTCGTCCTTACTTAGTTTGTGAAACCTAAAAATATGTTTGCCTAAAAAGCGCAATCCAATTTAGCATAAAATTAAGCTCAACGAAAAGTATATTTGCTTTTTTTTCCGAGCCTTCCACGTAAAATAGAACGAATATAAGGCTTCGTGGTCAAAAAATGGTAAAATAAATGTATCTGTCTGTTCACATAGATTGTTCACATGAAATTGTTACAGCTCTATTCATTTACGCAGTAATAACTCAATTAGTTGCCGTCGAATGGCGTGATTGCTTCCACTTAGCTCACATTTTGTCCGTTTTACTATGGTTGCATATATTTGAAAAAAACGCTCTTTTTTGAGGCCAAAACAATAAAATAGCCTCTTTTTTGTACATTTTTTTTGAATTTTTGAGGAGCGTCCCGCCGGCGTTTCTAGTAGGATCTTAAAGATATGTCTTGAGTTTCCTTACAAAAAAATTCTGTAAGAACTTTTTGGTCTTTTCAATTATAACCCCTGGATCTTTTCAACAACTGCCCCCTTTTGCAAAAGGTGGGGGCTATCTTGAAAAGATTTTAAGCGAGCTATTTTTTTTAACAAATCAGAGACAATAAACAAATTTCCACGCATGCACATACTATGTTAAATTGATCAGAATAAAATACACCGCTGTTTGGCAACTAGCCAAACCAGAATACTAAAGAGCTTTCGGCTGGTGGGTCAGTGGGCGCTTCGAAGCTTCGCCAAGATACCCGACCCGCGGTTTCCAAATTTCATCCAACACTTCATGAGAGGCATGGTCGTTAAACTCGGTCCGCAATTGCACTTAAACTCCTATTCGGCTATAAAAACTGTAGGCCATGAAATATCGTGGTAAAGTATAGCACAGAAAGGGTGGCAATTCTCTACTATGTACCAAAAGGGGGCAATTCTTGAAAAGATCCTACACCCCTGCTTAGTAGACAGATATTCTATACCAACCATAACAGTAATTGTTCAATGGGGGTTATAATTCCATGGAGAACTTTAATAGGAAAGTCCAGAAATTATTTCGAAAATCATTTTAAGCATGACCTTTCTGTGCTTTTGAGTTAACTTGAGGCAATTTTTCCTGTCCTTCATTGTTTATCCGTTTTCTATGTCTATTTTGCCTGCTTTTGGAGCTAAGGAGTTTGATCAATAAATCTTTGTTCCCTTTACTCGTAATTCAATACGTAACGTCTAGGAGACATTGTGCCAAACATTCGAACGTTTTTTTCAGACATTATCAGGTCTGCCTGAGATATGTGTTGAGTATTAAAAAGATTGGTGTTTTGGAATTAAGCACCTTTCCAACAAACTGAGAGAAAATTGAAGAAATTTCCTTGCTTAAGGATTTTCTTTTTATACCCGTCTTTCTCTGACTTTTCTGTCGGATACCCTATTTACGTTTTTTTAGTTTAAATCAAATGTTAATTAAATCTAAAATGAGAACGCGTTGCCAATTGCTAAATAAATAACGAACTCTAAATTCTATAGTAAGCACATTTCAGAAAAAAAATGTGGGAACTTCATGCCAGTCCAATTTTTTTACACTTTTTCAGTGACCCTTGTTGACATATTTGCCTGATAAAACGCCTCATAGAAAAAAATAGACTTTTTTCAGCTCAGTTCAGTTCAAAGCATCTTCTGATTGTTACAATCGTCTTGCCAACGCCATCGTAAACCAGTTCATGAATTCCTTTGTTTCGAGATCCTTGTTGTACGTCTTTATGATGTTCGGTGGATTTGATTGTATCTTCACGGGTGGTGCCGTTACAAGGTACTCAAGGATAACTTTTTTTGGAGTCTTTCGTCTCAATACGTGTCCTAGTTGGGCTTTTCGGCTTCCTGCAATTGTCTCTGTAATTGGTAAGTTATACAGGTTACAGTTCTTTATTATCTTAGGATATCGTATATCTAGACATGTCCTGAATTGTTTTCTATCAACTGAATTATTTTTAACATTAGCAGACTTGTTTGCAACCCATGTGGAGCTATTATAAAGTAAAACCGATCTCACAAATACATTATAGATGTTCATCTTGTTTTTCACGATGCTGTATCAATTTCTCCATTTTTTTTACTTTTGTAGGACCATTTTTCCGAGTTGTTTTCTTTTTTGGTATTCTGCACATTCATCTAATGTTTTTCCCAGCATTTTTTTTTCTCAGGTCTGTATCTTTGTGATAGATAGAATATTCGGTCTTGGATTGGTTGACTTGGAGATTGAACTTTTCCAGGACTTTTGTGGCAATTTGGTGAGTTTCTTGTGCTTTTTCAAGACTGTCAATGAAGTCTACATCGTGTGCATATTCCAAATGTCTGGGTATTGGCGCCTGGTTTTCTTTTAGCATAGTTATGATCGTGTATCTGGGGGTCTTGTCCTTTTGGTGCTTCTGTTCAAATTTCACGGTCAATTTCGTGGAGAAATTGGTCCAGATATAAAGTAAAAAGTCTGGGTGATGGCCCATTTCCTTGTGAGGCCCCTCTGTTGGTGTTGAACCGTTCCCATATCGCTGTACCATTTTTGGTCTCAGTGTCGTTTGATTGAGTAGGCGTTTTATGATGGTGACGTTTTTTTCTTCGATACCTCTTTTTCTCAGTATGTCTATCAGCTTTTTTCTGCCAACAGTATTGAATGCCTTGGACATGTCTATTCCTGCACAACCCTTCTGGATGCTCTTCGTTGATGATCCGGTGAGATACTTGTGCGCTAACACAATGTCACGTGTTGATTTCCCAGTTCGGTAGGCATCATGAGAGGGTAAAATCGATGCATCATTTTTCGGGTTGCTTTTTGTCAGTATTATTAGTGAGATGAGCTTCCGGTAGGTGGATGGTTGATTCACTGGTCTGTAACTATCTGGTTTGGTTCCGTCTTTGCCTCGTTTTAGAATCGGTACCATGTAGCCGTTCGTGAGCTCCTCATCTTTTTCTATGAGCTTTTCGTTTATTGTTTTTGTGAGTTTTTGGGTTGGACTTTTTCAGGTCTTCTGGGGTCACTTCCAGGTCCAGGTGTCTTACTGTTTTTGAGAGTTTCTTGACTGCTTCTTTGACCTCTGATTCATTAACCAGTCTGTAATACTTTGTCAGCTCCTTTGATTTTTCTTGCGCTTCCGGATCGATGAAGTGGATCTAGAAGTGTTTACTGGTTTTACCTAATCTGTTTTCTGTTTCTTTCTTCTTTCGTTACCCTTGATGATCTTCTTTAGGGCCAAGGTTGCTTGTGCGTTGTTCTTTGCTTTAGTGATTTCTGGGATCTTTTCCGTTTGTGCCCCCCAGCTTAGTGGGTGCATATTGTTTGCAACCCCCCGACGAACGTGCAATATTTTTACATAATGATTTACTATGTAATGACACGTGCTCTGTCACTTGGGGGAGCATAACGTACTGGGGGGGGGGGGGGGCACAAACGGAAAAGATCCGATTTCTGCTTCTGTTATCATTTCCTTTGTTAGTAATGCTTTTCGTTGTTTGATGGCATTTGTTATTCTATTTCTCTGTTGTTTCAGGCCCGCTGATTTGTCTATGTTGACTTGGCCCATCTTTTCAAGGATTTTTCTTTTTTTTTGGTCTTCAGTTCTATAAGCATTGGATCTTCTCTTGCTCTGTTGTTTTCCTTTGCCTTGCCTCTTTCTTAGTCTAGTTTGCGGTGCATCTTATTTGCTTTCAACCATGTTGGCTTAGTAGCTCCTCGCATTTATGGCTGAGAATTTGCGACAGCTGGAGATTGCGACGTAGTCTCTGGTTGTAGACTATTTTCTGATTGATTATTCCTTCCCATGTCTTTATGTGACGGACTTTGTGCTTGAAAATGGTGTTTGCTGCGATAAACTGGTGCCTGTCTAGGATTACGTATAGCATTTCCCCGTTAGCGTTCCTCTTGCGAACCAACCCACGGGTAACCCTCTTATACATCCTTGTTTGGCTTTGAAGTGACCTAGAATTATGATATCTTTTCCTTTGCGCAGATATCGATGTTTTTCTCCGATAACGTTTCCAGGATCTCCGTCTTTTTTGCAGTAGCCTCGGACGTTTCAGGTTCCGGCAACAAACTGTTGTTTCTGGGTAATCCAGAGGACGCCCATCGCAGCGTCCTTCCATCAAAGACCTTTTTACTTTGATTCCAAACCAAAAGATAATGATAAGATTTCGAAAAACATTATTGACCAAGAAATTGGGCATGTCACAGGTTAAAAACGAGCCAAGTTCGGGACAGATCAGGAGAAAAAGCATCGCATGGTGTCCCCACGAGCACCAGGCCAACAGGGCAATAGTGACAGACATTCAATATTGTGGGTACATTTGCCTCGGGCGAGTGCTAACAAAAAACTACGATTCTTCGGGCACCTAGCTAGTAACGCCTCCAGAAACTCTCGAGCGCTGTTTACTCCTCCAAACCTCGTCAAAATTGGGTCGAAGCATTGGCGGCAAACTAATCACCTGAAGAAAGAAGCTGGCCAAAGACCTTGCAACACACAACATCAACATAGACGACGAACGAGAATATCTGGGGACCCTTGTAGGAACGAACTATAAACGGATCTATTCTGTTTCGCAAACCCCCCCCCCCCCTTAGTGAGAATAAATCTTTTATGGACCTGAGGCGCACGTGCTATTTTCTTACATAGTAACGTGCTATATAACAACATATAGTTTGTAGCTGGGGGTCATAAAAAACACTGGGGGGATAGAATAGATCCCTATAAACTTTTAGTAATATTGTGAGAACAATGCCATCGGGCGATTGGTTAATTTATGATGATGATTATGAATGAATTACTTTTAAAATTGTTATATATAAAAGTGATTTATAACTATATGAATCTATAATTTAAAACATAGTCGTGACTGTACCTAACGCTTCTTCTGACAGGTGTCTAATTTATTGTTAAATATTTCAGATTTTGTAAGTTTAGCCATAATTTCAATTTCTTTTTTGTACATTCATTCAAATTCATGGAACACTTAATATCTAATGTCTGGAATAAAAACAATAGTTAACAGAAAAGAGGGGTTTTATCCTACATCTTGTCACTGATTTACACCGCCGAGTCAAAAATTTTATATTCTTTGCAACGCCCCTTTTTCGGGTATATTCCATTTTCGGAAATCCAGCTACAGAGCACGATGTCATTATATTATGTAAATATATAAGATGTCAGTGATAAGATTTTAATCAGATTTTTGTTGCAGATTTAATTATGGGTGATCAGGCAAAGGATAAGCCGGATGAAAACGCAGTGCATAAAAATGCCATTCTAGTCGAAAGTATTAAGAAGGAAATGGCCGTCTACAAGCCTTACGAGACTTTTGCAATCAATCCATATAACAAATGTAAGCTATTTCTTCATTAATTGATAAATTTTTAATTTGATCGTGAATGTTGAGAAGAATTTGCAGTTGCTATTATCATTTTTATACTGTTCAGCTCTTGCTTATCAGTGACCTCTATTTTCAGATAAGCATCAGTGTTCTTTGTAAATTATAAATCGGTTTTAGTACATGTGCTTGCTGGGAAACCCAATTCAAAATATGACCAGTTAGATCCATCGGCGGCCAATTGTAAGTACGCGCTATTATTGTTTGGTTGCCGTGGCGTTTTGAATCCACAACAAACTTTGATGTAAAGGTAAGTTTGGAGATCCCGAAAAAGTTGTCCGATATTTCAGTTGACTTCTTTGATCAAATCAAAAGAGCCAATCAGGAGCCAAATAAGAAGTACGACGAAGCGCAGACTGTGAACCAGGAGTATGGATGGATCAATAAACCTTTGGTTGGTACGGTTCGGTTCTTTCAAAGCATTGAAATTATTGAAAAGTAAAAAGTTGGTATTTTGTTCAGCCTTCTGTTATCAAAAATTTGGAGTCTTTGTACCCCCCGGTTAGTGGATGCATAATATTTGCACCCCCAGATGCAGGTGCCATATTTTTACATAGTAATTTTTTGTGTAATGGTACGTGCTCTGTATTTGGGGGGTGCATAACGTACTGGGTGGGGGCACAAACTGAAAAGATACAAGATTTGATTTCCCATGATATTTTTAGTTTTAGCCCAATCATTAGAAGTTTATTCTACCGTGTAGCCCAGCTTAATGGTGGTAACACCTCAAATACAAAAGGTTATCAGTACTCTAACAAAAAAAGCAGTAGATAGCTCTAATGATGCGGTAATGATTTTGCTGTTTACGAAGAGGACAAAATAAAATTTTCACATCGAATTGTGGCTGCTTTCGATAAAAGTAAATTCTTAAATATATGGCTTCGACATTTTGAGGAGTGATATGTTTGCGCTGTAAAAGTTAACTTTTCACTGGCTTTGTGCTTTCAAATTTTTCATCTTTGGAAATCTTCAGCGGAGTAGCAACCAGAAAACTTTCGATTTAATAGATGAAAGAGATTTTGCTCTCGCTTCTCTGTTTTGAGAGTAATCGTTCTGAAAAGTTACCTGACCAATAGAAAGTTTTTGGTATCAAAGAGAATGCAGATTTTTGCCAAGTCGAACTTCAAATTCTTGTGGGCACGTACAATGACATTTTGCCCTATAAAAATTGATTATTTCTACCCTACACTAACAGGTGTGTCAACTAATAATTATAAGAAAAATTCTCAAAGCAGATAATCATAATTTTTTATCAGGAAAGAGTCTACTAACAACTAACAAGATGATCTACTTTCCCTTTGTTGACACACACACACAGCACATGGAGCGTCAGGCTTCCAGAATTTTGCTTTTACAATTTGAGATATCTCTATAATCCATCGTTGAAGATGTTAATGGAGAGTCATACGTTCTTACAAAAACGAGGGAGTTAATTATGCGCTGATCAGAGCGTAAGAAGATAGGAGAACTTCAAACTAAATTTGACAAACCAAAGCACAAGCAATTATAAATTGCAGGTGGTTGAACAACTGGGTTTAAGGCAATTTTCTAATCAAGTATTTCAGAGCTATGAGAATTTCACATTTATCCAAATTAACCTTCTGACACCTTAAAAGGATTAGTTGCAGACGTCGATTGTACCCTTTATGTCTTCGACCCGAGACCTTTAACTACCCATTTTAAGGGAGGTTTAGCAAAAGAATCAATGTTTTCATCCAGAGAATCATCTGACAAAAAAAACTGTTGTTGGAATTTTGAAATTGTAATTAATTCTTGGACACTCATTTCTTTTGCGTATTCCAAGTCTCTATTGATAGATATCGATGGCAATATCCTGCTTCTAAATAAATCATAATAATCTTAAAGCTATCTTAATAAAGACATCAGGGTAAGGGAATAAGAAAGAGTGTCTGGTAATTGAGTTACATTACAATATGCCCAATGTCAAGATACCTTATGTGTCAATATTCCCTATGCGATTATACCCAATTTATTCCCTTTGATCTTTTCGTTCAATAATACGATTAAAAATTAGCAGTCGGTATTACATGCACGTTTTCTCATAATTGAGCTGATCTAATTTAATCCTAATTTAATCCCATGTTTGGTTCCGATGGCTTCAAATCACGTACCACGGGCCGCTGATGCATGATCAGGGCGTGCACTGCATAGCCAAGTACGCCAGCTGAATATTATGCTAAATGATCGTTTTGATAAGTTTAACAATGGCAGGGTATTTTGTCGCAGCGGGTATATTAGCATTGGCTATGTTGGTGTCAGGACAATTTACCCAATGCCAAAATACCCAATGCCATTATACCCAATGTACTTTGATATTTTCGTTCAATTATCCGGCTACAAATTAGCAGTCGCTATTTTTCGTATGTTTTAACATACTTAATGGCCATGCCTCAGCGGCCAGTTGGACTATCAGAACCAACATGGTATTAAATTATCCGCTTACTAAATCATACGTGTAAGAGCTATTTTCTGCTAATTAGTACTCGGATTATGGAACGAAAATATCAATGCGAATTGGGTATAATGGCATTGGGTATTTTGGCATTGGGTATAATGGCATTGTCATGTAACCGGATGTTTTGTCCTGACCCCGATAATTGAGTGACTAGATATCAATTTTGCCTAGAAATGGTCATACATGAAATTTTCGATATTTGACAGTTAATCTTGAAATACGCCAACAGTGAAAAGAGTGCTGTTAAGTTGCTATGTTTCTTACTTTTTTAATTAATTGTTTACATATTCCACTTTCTGTACAATCGATTGAAAATTGTAGGGCCAGAAATCATAGCTACAAAATATCTTCCTTTCTCAAGATTTCGCATCGTCTTATAAAAGCTTCTCCGAAGTGACGAAACAAAAGACAGTAAAATCTGTGTTCAACCAATATGAACACCTGAGAATTTGACACAAAAAAATCTATCAAGCAAATTTTTGTCTTGGAGATTTTCGTTTTCAAGTTTGGAAAAATATGAAAGGTTACATGACATGTTTTTAAATAATAATGAAAGCCAAATTCATTCATCTTCTAATTTCTGCAGTTAGTTGCCTTGCTTCTTTGATTAGTTTGATTGTAAAAGCTCAAGGAGCACGTAATTTGAGGAAAGTTTAAAAAAATACTTATTTTGATATTTGAAAATGCGACAGATTCTGAAGTTGCTCTCTCTGATTAGAAATTCTAATTTCTAATTTGATAAAAATGATTTGAGAATGAACTAAAGCTCTCGGGTCCAAATTTGCGAATGTTTTGATTAATTTGTAATTTTCCTAAGTTTATTTGGAAGCTTGTCCGCAAGGTATTCAGAATTGTCTAATAATTTTTTCCCAAGCTGTTTCATTAGAGAGCTTCAAAGAGTAGTTTTGCTTCAAAATCTTCCTTTTGGTCTGCTTTTCAGTTGCACGACTCAATGGGATAATGGTTTTTGCGTTTGGCAAGGGTTCTGTATATCTATGTTCGATCAAGAGAAGTTTTGATGGTGCATATTATTTGCAACGTCGAAGCGCAATACCAAATTCGGATCTTTTCCGTTTGTGCCCTCAATCCCCCCCCGTTAGAGCGCGTGTCATTACATAGTAATTCATTATATAAAGGTGTAAAACAACTCTTTCGAACGTCAATTGAAACAATATACATATGCACGTGTAAAAAATATGGCACGTGCGTCGGGGGGGGGGGGGGTGCAAATAATATAGGGGGGGGGGGGGGCACAAACGGAAAAGATCCAATGTTTGACGCATTTTCAGGTTGAACTAGAGAAAGAGGACAAGCGACTATACTTCGGCAGAGCCAATTCTGAGATCACAAAATACATGGAGGTGTATTTCCTGCAGAAGGAGCAGGAAACCATGCACGATAAAAACTGAATTGACAACAACTGAATCATTTCAAACTGATCACATCTTTCCACGCTTCCTTTATGTCCCTTCTAATTTCGGCTGTCTAAAAATACGATGTTCGGAAATATTGTTTCGCTAGTTTGGATCTTAGTACCGGGGCACAAACGGAAAAGATCCGCTATTTTATATAGTAACGTGCTATATATCAACATATAATTGGTAAGAAATAATTGAGCGAAAAAACAATATATAATTGTTCAAAAAACCCTATTGAGGGCGGGGGGGGACAGAATATACCCCGATTCCCAATCTTGTTCAACTCTGGAGCCTAGAGAAAGACAGTGCAGGATATAAGCACTCGAATTTTTGTAAATTTGATGGGCTTAATTTTTAACTATGTGAAAATGTGGACGAAGTTTTGATGGGAAAAGCGTGTAATCTGTGTGCCTTTTAGTTAATAAACTACATACACTATTTGAATCAAATTCATTTGCTATGAATACACCTACGTTTGTCCAATTGAAATTTCATAACCCTTTTTTTAAATCGACAATATCAATGATTGCTTTGTAAGATTATTTTCTAATTATTTTTTTCGGAATGATTAAAGTATTCTATTAAGATAATAATTTTCTGATCACGAACACTTTCATCAGTTACTGTTTTTGGATGAAGTTTGTCGTAATTTAGTTTTGTCCGTTGATCTCAAAAAGCGTTTGATGCTATTTGTTTGAAAATGCTGAGATAATATTACTTGAAATGTGGGATTTTAACGGTATTTTCGGATCTTTTATGTTAATGCTCTACTATCATTCTGCCATCATATTATTCGCTCCCTTCGCTTGAACGTGCTTTTTTAAAGCGAAATGAAATACTATATAAAATGAGACAATTTGTTACTGGAAGGGCCAACAAATACGGGTATAAACGGATAAGATACTTAGTTTTTTGTGATTATTTTCAGAAGATAATG
This sequence comes from Convolutriloba macropyga, assembly GCF_964194025.1. NCBI lineage: Eukaryota > Metazoa > Xenacoelomorpha > Acoela > Convolutidae > Convolutriloba > Convolutriloba macropyga. Next base: position 20,595,950 of record NC_134474.1, read on the forward strand.
ACTATTTGCTTGCAAAACATTTTTTTAAAAATAAGACAGTAGTTAGTGCTAAATGATATTCTGAAAATTCGCGAGTCGAACAAAAGTTACTCATTCCGAAATCATACAAGCAAATTCTACGAAATCTATCAGGAGATTTCAATCGCAGATGCAATAATAATTGTTTCAACATTTTTTTCAAAATGACGACTATATATATATTTAATAAAAGATTGTCACCAACTTCAAACTTTTCGGTTCTCTATTACGAAACTACTCAGTTTGACAGCATGAACAGTACACCAACACGATTGAAATGATATGTCATCGAATTCCACGCATAAGGTGTTTTGAGGTTTGGTTTCATTGAAACTACTTAATTAGCAGTAGATAGGACTCGTGGATTGAAATCATCTTAAAAATAAACTATTCTGACAAATTTCTTAACTTTGAATTTGCACTAACGAATGTATGAGTTCGCTCCGCGAATTCGATTACCATTTTAGAATGATTATTTTGATTGGCAAATCGCAATTAAGATTCAACCAGAACTTGGTCTAGTTTTCGCAAGGCGAATCGTAGTTTGAAGAACAATCAATTGAAAATTGACTTGAAATTTGAAAGAGTTAAATTAAGTTAAAATTGGAAGTTAGAACAGAAAATTAGATTAGAATAATTTCAGAATTACACTGCTCAATTATGTAAACAAACTAGAAAAGATTAACAAACTTAGAAACAGTTCCGCAACAGACAATGACTCAAACAACATGTAATGAAATTCCTTAAAGGGAAATGACAAGTGGGCGATGGGTTACTATTATGAAGCAACTAAAAGTAACAAAAATTGTAGATCAAATTAACTATTAAAATTAACATGAAATTAGAACTAAATGAAGGTGAAAATTATGAATCAGGGAATGGCACCGACCAATGTAGCTCATAAATTAAAGATAATACCACAAAAATGAGCGCCCAAAAATTCGCTTCTAGTTGTTTGTTGGTAGTAAAAAAAATTACATTAAGCGCATTCTTGAAAGCAACTCCTCTAGATTTAATGATCTTGAGCCTTTCGCTTGACACTTAAGAATGTCCTCTGTCAGGTAGAAATTTCGCTTTCGGTAAAGCTACTTTGCTCGAAAGAACAAGAAATGCTGCTACAATTTGGTTTGATTGTTGACGCTCAAATATTCGCGAAAACTATTAGCTCATCTGTAATTTGGAATTACGACCTTTTTTTCTAATATAATCAAATTTTGCTAGAGCACAGAATAATTTAATGAATGCCACAGAATATTCAAATGAATGCCGCATTAGAACAACGATCACCAACAGGTTGGCATACAGTCGCATTCGCGTCTCCTTTCCTTAAATCAAATGAAGAACGCTATAGTGTCAATGAATTCGAATTATTAGGAGTGGTGTGGTCTGTTGAATATGTTAAAAATTACTTGTTTGGAAAATCATTCACAATTATTACAGATCACCGGGCATTTTTTTCAATCATGAAAGAACACAGATCTAACAAATCTTACAATAGGCGTTTAACACGTTGGATGGATCGCTTATTACCTTTTGTTTTTAATTTTGAACATATACAAGGCGCGAAAATGGGTCTTTTAGATTACATTTCTCGCTAACCGATTCAGAGAGAAAAAGTTACAAACAAATGTGACGAGGAATTTGTGGCTGCAATATTTATCCGCATTCGTGATGCAATTGCAGCAATTTATATAAATACCACACCATAAAACTGTCAATCACAGCTCTTTAACAGCGTAAATCACACACATTCCACACGTCCCTCAATAGCCCACCAAACAAACCATTCTAAATTGCATTCTGCTAACACCGGTCAGCAGAGTAACATTTCAATCTACTCCCGATTCGGCGGTCAATTCCACCCCATCATCAAACGATGGCCCAATGTCACCCAACTTGGAACTTTCGAAAGAGGAGGTCATTGAAAACAGTTTTACCCAGTTGTTCATGAAGGGAATTCATGCGTTGCTAACGAAAAAAGATTAAATTTTGTAAGAAGTGAGGGATTGCATTCTCCAGGGAGACGAACAGAGATGAAAGCAAGTCAACCCCAATCCATATTCGTACTGAGGAGACCTGCACATTTGCTCGGGATGTGTCTGTGTGGACGAACGCGTGGCCATACCACACTCCAAACAAGACACGGTCCTCAAATCATTGCACCTCACACACCCAGTCAGTTGGGGTTACGTGGGTCAATACGCATTCTGGCCGTATATGCATAGGGAAATTCTCAATAAGGCCGCAGTGCAAACCATGCTCTGATCTTGGTAAGAATCTTAAACCATTCATTCCAGCGTCGAAATGGCAACCTTTGATAAATTGTTCCGAACCTTACGAAGAAATTCAACTAGACTTTTGCGGACCAATTACATGTGAAAATGATCAAGATATACTTTTCCATGTATGTATTGACCGTTTTTCTTAGTAATCTACAGTAGAGCTCTTTGAAAATGATAACGGGCTTATGGTAATCAAATTTCTTGACGAATACATACAAATATATGGAGTTCCTCGAAATATTAGATTAGATCAAGCACGTTGTTTGATAGGATGTAAAATTAAAAAATTTTGTAAACAAAATAATATTAACATTATTACCGCTCCTACTAACGATCACAAGGCTATTGTATTAGTAGAGCGTTTGATACAAACAAATAAAAGGCGACCGAATTGCATGAAATTAGCTAATAAAAAAAGCACTTTCGCAATTAAAGAATCAATAAAGTCAATATTGTATCAACTACGTCTATGCAAACAAAATACCAAAAATGTAACAACTTTCCAAACACACTTTGGAAGAAAACCAATCACACCACGTAGTAATATAAGTGCAATACCAACGTCATCTAATTTTTCATATGAAAATATTCTCAATCACTATTTACACGCAGACACAGTCCCAGACGAAGACTATCTTGATGACAACGAATTGGTAACGGGGAAAAAAGCGACATTCTAGTCGAAGGGGCAACGTCCCACGCACAGGTGGATGCGGGCAGACGCTATAATGGGGACAAAAATAAGTCGGTATCGCGCTTTATCCTCCACTCGAAATCGACAAATCCGATACCATTTCGAAAGGTCCTTAGAGTTAAAGTTGGCCAGAAAAATCTCCGAACGATTAAAGCAAGATTTGCGAGGCCTTTGGGAGACTTTAGCGCCCGGCAGTACAGTTGTACGCATATCCCCTACAACGACAGAAGTCAAAGAGCAGGAAGTCACAGAAGTGAAGGTGCGCAATAATGATATTGCTAAATTTGGAACACTGGCAGAGCCAAATACGGAACTGTGGCAATACGCTCAAAGACGCCCACTGCCGTATGACAAGACGACGGAACAAAAGAATGCACAACATTCCAAGGAACGTAAGAAAAAAAACAGAGGAGATATAAAGATAAGGCACCGACAAGCTGATAAAGCATTCAGAATTTCCTCAGAAAACAGCAATATTTCAAAGGCCAGGTCATCTCGCAAACCGAAAAAACATAAAGGCGGAACAAGTCGTTCACGCAAGTAAACTGCTACACCAAATACCTCAGCAGCCTCTTCGATAGCAGCCTCTTCAGCAACCTCTTCGATTACAAGTCCGACGACCTCAAAGGGAAAGAGGAACCGTAAAGCTTCGGACTACTTTGGATTTGAGAGCTCGGTATAATCTGTTAGTGATCCTGAGACAATGCCAGCACCTTAACGCCATAGAACTAACAACACTGTAATCGAAACAGTAAAACAGGAGGAGGCCTTTCAACCACCAGCAGTCAAAACTCGTTTCGAAGTACCAGTTATGAGCCCACCAGACCCTAGTATTCGCCCGCTGGAAACTTCGCCCCTGAAGAATACGATTATGCTGACTATGAACGTGAAGTCAGTATGAGCGTGTTCGATGCCGAAAACTAAATCTAAAATATTTTCTTTTGCTCTGTAGCAATGATCAGTAATTTCAAAACTTATAATTGCAATTTTCGATCTCATCTTTAATTTTAAACTTTAATTTATTTGTTGAATTCATTTTCCTTGTAAAAATTTTGTTGTGAATGAAATTATTTTACTTTCATTCATTAGAATTGTCTAATAAATTGATTGGTGTTACACTTGTGCTGCATTTGCGTCTTAATTTACGCCATTTAATTAACTTTGTTTGTAAACGTTAATTGTTTACATGTTCTTTAATTTAACTTGGAAAGCCATTGCAAATCCAATTGTCCTGTTCATGTTGCAATTCTAGTCGCCACTTTGAACGTTAAAGAAATAGTCATACTAACCAGTACATATGTTTTTTTATAATTTAAAAATTTATTGCTTGCAGTTTTTAATCTTGTCAAAACCACGGATATGTGGTACGGTTGTACCCTAATTTGAAAACTAAACTAAGTTTTTAGTTGTCCTTGTGTCAGTTCACTTAAATTTTATTTGTATTCGTATTCACTTAGGTAAAACTTTAGCTCCGGCTATAAAATCAAGATTTCAGTTGTGTTCACGCTCTCCCATTTTTTTTTACTTAAATTAACTTTCATTCTTTTAACAATATTTCTGAAATTCAGTTGTTCTCAATCTTTCCTGTTTTGATACAAGAATAGTTCACTAAGGAATGGTGACAGAATTCCACGCCAAAAGAATATTGTCACATTCGTAACACTACTGCTTGTTATAATTGAGAATTGTAATTGGAAACTTCACCGCGTATAGTAGATTCGACCCAACTCGAATCCAACTTCTTTGAATCAACACTCATTCGCGGCTCAAATATATATACCTCTGTAGTAAGAGGTATCATACCTGTTAAACGCTTTCAGCTGAGACTGCTTAATAAGCAATGCATCGGTGTTGAAAAAACGTGGAAAAGTTAACAATGATTTCTTGAATACCAATTAGGAATCTTTTATGGAACTCTTGGCAACCATAACAACATCGTATATAAAAAATTTGATGGCTTTTATGGGACCATATATTGTTCTTGAATAAGGTTCTCAAAAATTGTCTAACTGGAAACACTACTATACATTTTTTTAGGACTTAATCATTTTGAAAGAAAGACATGCCGGTTAAATTAAGTCAGTGGCGCCAAATCTCGATGTTAACGGTTTTTGTGCTGTAAAATTTCTCATTAAACCACAGAGTTTCTGCAAACAGAAAATACACGAAGCAGCTAGTACTTTTCTTATTTTGTGAAATTTTACATTGATATAGGGCTATTTCAGGATAAAATTATTACAGTCTCTTCAGACCATTTTTCTACTGTCACTTTGCTTTTAACAATTTTACCATTAATGCTTTATGTACTAATTTTTAGCGGAAAACATTTAAGTATAATGTTTTTTTTATTTACTAATATCGTTCAAATAATCTCTTTTTATATTATCGATATTTTGCCTTTAACGGTTTTGCCTAAATTATTATGTTTTGGTATACAATAAAAATTGAGAAAAAACAGTTTCCAAATGTAAATTTGTCGACTATCAATGAAGCAGCCGCGGAAAAATAATGTAATCAACGAATTTTACATGACAGTGTTGCGTGGATCCTTGCTTTTAAAACTCTACTTGCCGGAGTTATTTTTGGGAAACCCATGCCCTGCCAGATTCTCTGATTTCATTTGTTTCGAAAATTTCAAGATTATAGTACTCAGAAATCCTCACGCGTTAAAATCGTAATCTCAATTTTTTCAATGAAATGTTTTGGTTAAGCTCGCTTTCATTGAAATAGAAGTGTTGCCAATTTGAATATATTCAAAATTTAAAAGAAACTTACAGATGGGGATGAAATTTGTTTTTGTAAAAAAAATCAGATGTCTATTTCACTGTTCTGTCACACTGCGTTACTTTTTTTTATTTGAAGCTATTCAAAACAACTTCGAGCATTATCGAGAATTAATTTGTAATTGAAAATGCTTCTGAAGTAGTGAAGTTGTGCTCAATCAGTTATTTTCTAACTCTTTTGAAAGGGTTTTTGTTTTTCACTCGCATTGGAATGAGAACTTTTTTATTTCCGAGAATTTTGAAGTGTATTTTTATTAATTTCTGTCAGGTAATCTTGAAAACTGAAACAGAGCAGTACCTTAAATTTTATTCTAATTCAACTACAGTTTACTTAATGCGTCATAGAAATACTTTTTAAAATAAATTTAGATGCTGTGCGTTTTATAAAAACTAATTTTTTTATCAACAAATTATATCAACTTCTGGAAAATAATTCACATTTTTTATCATAAGAAAGTTGGTCCAGAGTCCGAGTTTAACTTCAAAATATTAATGACTACTCATAATAACAGCCCCGTTGCTCGTTGAATGGAGAAAACTACTGTTTTCGTTTCGTACAGCCCGCAAATTTGCTGAGGCGTTTATGCTTTCTGTTCCCTGAATTCTAACTGAATTCTGATTGGCCAGTTCCGCCTCATGAATTCTTGGTGAATTGTGATTGGCTAATTCAGTTTCGTCAATTTTACTGACGGGTACTTTTGGCTGTTTTTGGTCCAATGAGATTAGCTCAAAGTTTTCGCTTACCGGGAGTTGGGTTTTCAAGTCGGGAGGTGAAATTGAGTTTACTTTATGATCGTCCGGAACAAAGCCGGGGTTTATAATTCCATTTTGGTGGGACTGAACTTCAGGAATTTTATCTAGGTGTTTGTTAACAGCCGGCTTATCTGAATTTTTGAGGACTGGATATTCGACCGTTTCGCCCAATTTAAGTAAGCTATGTCGTTTTTGCTTCAATTGAGGATTTTTAGAAGATTTCAAGTTACTTTGCAATGGTTTGGTCAGCTCGGGCAAAATCGAGGCAGGGACGGATAGTAATAACTTTTTATCGCTAGTAACCGAGTTAATATATTCGGGTAAACTATCGTTCTCGCCTCTGATTGGTTGGGATCCTTGCGAAGATGACTCATCGCTGCTTGTTGAGGACTCCACATTAACTGTTGGAACTTGCGGATTGTGGTTCGGTTCCGGGCTCGGTGGCGCAATTTTTGCAGGTCCATTAAGGGCAACTGGTTTTGAGGTTGCGTTCTGGTTGTTTTGGTGATCTAAATTTACCGAATTGTTGCTGCTATTGTTGTGGCTACCGTTGTTGTTGTTGTTGTTGTTGTTGTTGTTTTGATTGTTCATATTATTCGATTTGTTGATCTGAATCGCTTCACTCAACAGGGCAGGGGTCAAGTGTTCTAAAACGTAAAAAAAAACGTAGTAACTCTAAACAGGGTTAAAATACTTGAAGAAAACAAAACTAATAACATTTGCTGGTTTCCGTCGGAATTATTTTTATCTGGTATTTATTAACTGACAAAAACCGAAAATATGTATCAAAACAAGTGCGGACCGGACTGGATTAATTAGGTCACGGACAGGGGGTCCAGACTGAAAAAGAGTGGAAGTAAGGATGAGCCAGACCACCAAGACTCAAACTGGGTATGGGCCAGACGGAACGACACGACCGAAGCTTTGTCCAGACAGCGTACAAGATTGGCCGCACTGGACCCCTGTCCACGACCCAAGACTGTTTGGCCCATATCTATCTTAGATCGCGGATCTCATACTGGAAAAAATCTGCATAAAATCAATGCCTATATAATTAATCAAACAGGGGGGCTCGAAGATGGGCGACTGCTTCTAATGTTCCGAAGCCTCTCATCCTCCACTTTCTCACTTCAAGTTCAGGACAAAATGTACAACAATTTTCATATTTCAACAAAGACTTTTTGATCTTAAAATGTGACACCTTTGAAATTGACGACAGACCTGATTACAGGTCGACATTATTTCAGTTTTATCGCTTGGGAGTCAATGATAGGTGACAGCGAAATGTGGCAATTTCTTCTGCGAAAAAAATTATAAAAAGAAGCAATGGTTTTTTTATGAATGAGTCAAAACACACTAAAAAGACAGCAAATATTCTGCAAGTTTCTAGTTGGTGGCAATTAAAATTTTGAACTTTTATCAGTTTTTTCTGAAAAATAAACAACGGAATTGCTGAATATTCCGCAAATGGAATGACGAAGAATTGTTTCCATTCATTAGTAAAATAAATCTTTTTTAAATTCTATTGCTTAAATCACTCCAATTTTTGTTGATCATTTAGGGTAAATTGACAAAGAAACTAAGTAGCTGAACCCAAACAATTTTATTGGTATTGGAATCAACTTTGATTGAAAGCTTTTGTGAGGGAAGGATCCAAATTAATGGGTATAGATAAGCAGTTGTCGCACAAAAGTCTGGTTGCATTAGGATCTGATCACAGGATAAAGTTATTAAAATGATCTGATTGAAGAGAAAATTTAGAAAAGAAGTGATCTGATCAGAGATCATAATTCATTTTGTTGGTTTTTAATGTTTTAGCAAATATCACCGACTAAATTGCCGTTCCTTCGTCGCTAATTCCCTCAGCAAATTTTAGCGACAATAGCACTGCAAAAATCGAGGAACAATCCCCAAATCGCGTCGAATCAATTAGATTTGTCGCTAGTATTCGCACACTGTAAAATGCAAAAACTAGCGACTTATAAACTAAAATTTGAGCTTATCGCACTTTTTTGCGCTCGCTTACTTTCTTGTTGTTAATACACGTACCTAAAATACATGTGTAAAACAGCGATTTGCCCAGTATATACAATCGAGCAAATGTGCTTTCTGCAAGGTAACGTTGGAACACTGGTCTGATCATAATACAGAAAGAGTCCAAATTGAAAGATGACTAATGGTTTGGACACAAATGACACAAAACTTTGACCAGAAATCCAGTTCTGTACAATGAATTGATCAATGTGCACGCTTCTTTCATTGTTGAGTTCAAAGTTACTCTTTTCAGTTGCACCACTATGGTCAATTACTAAAGCATATCATTAGCTGCAAAAAATGGTGGCTCTAAAAAAATACTCACCACTTGTCCCAAAAAAATTTTTAGTGATCACTCAAATTCTATTGCTCTCGATCTAGGCTATAACTGCATATTTCATCAGGAAATAACGAACCCTCAACATGTGAAAAATGAAGACGAACAGCCTTGTCACTGAACAGGAGTGGAATAGACGGACAGATGTATAGACAGACTGATCAGATCAAAGAACGGTATGACCAGAGGTCAAAGTTTTGAAAAGAATTTGGTGAGAGGATAAAATCTGGAAAAAATGTTCTGATCATAGCCCAAATCGGATGAAATGTTCATTTAAATCAGACGCCAGCGATTTTTACCGAACATTTCTGAAAGCATTGGCTAGAAACTTTTCCACATAGTCTCCAAACAAGGTTGAATTAAATTTTAGGATAAAAGGAAGGGTTCAGCATGCTTGCTATTAAAATTTCGCGGAATTAAGTGAAAAGCTTTTATTCCCACATCAAACTGACCTTGTCAAAAACTATTTAAATGACCTAATGACCCTCAGGTTACTTGTCTTTCATGAAAGGATTTTTTAACAAGCCTATCTGCTTGTCTGTCAGATAAATTGTAGAATATAGGGGCTTAGAGAACATATCATATGAGCTTCTATATTTGTGTATAAACGGAATTTAATATAAATCAGTGCTTTAAGTTTGTGCTTTGTATATGGTTGCTTCATTGTAACTCCACAATCCCCAGTCAAATCAGATTAGGATCAATAAGCTGTGAACAAACAAGGCGGCTCGGTAATGTGCAATGGCACATAAGGTTCCGACCCCGCCCATCCACAATTTTGTGGATGGGCGACCAAATGAGGAACAGATAGAAAAACCCAAAAATTATTTTTTGCGAATCCCAAAAAAGCCCAAGTCTTTTTCAAAAAATTCCGTATGAACGATAAGATAACCTCCAAAACAAATAACTCAGTGGAGTAAAAATTGATGCATTAGATTGCTGTAATATGTCAATATTAAGAGAGCGAGTCAAAACGAACAGCAAAATCAAACAACAACAACAACAAACATTAATTATATCAAAAAATTTATGTCCCTCTTAAAAACTAAATTTAATAACAAAGTCAACATACCGTCAGATAAACCTGAAACTAAACAAAAATAACTTAAAAATCACCACAAAACATATGCGACCAGTCCATAGAAAGGTTGGGTAATAATTATACAAAAAAGAACAAAAACAGAAAAGTAAAAAAAATTAACTTTTTTTTTTTGAAACAATTAACTTCAAAGTAATAAATACCATTAGGAATAAATTAATATTACCACAAATTTGCGATTACCACTGCTTCTATAGAAGGGCATTAGGACCTGACCTTATTCATTTTTTAGAGCGGCTAAAAAGAACAACAAAGAACAAACAAAATTTAAATTGAAACTTGCCAGAAAACGCTGTCAAAACCGTCAAGCCAAATTTTGGCACTCAAAATATATTTGATTGCGCCTTCTTCAAACAGTTATAATGTAGTACGTGGCCATTCATTAGTAAGACTAGGTAACAAGTAGACAAAAAAGCGGAGTGCTAAAGTATGTAATACTTTTAATTTTTTTTTCGAAACAAAATTACATTCAATGTCATGAAAGGCATTAATTACAAAAAGAACTATTTAAATATCGTCGTTTTTTCATGAAAAAGAAACCCTCGAGACCTGTAATTATCCAGAATATTTCTTGCATCTACAAAAAGAACGTCAAATATGACAAAAATCAAATTAATTTAATTTTTTTTTGTGAAAAAGCGGTGTCGAAGCCAGTAAGGTCATAACAAAATCTTTAAAAAAAAGATTTTTGGACACTAATCCCTTTTATTCCCTTGACACCCATAATGTCATATTTGACCTGTAATCAACTAACGAGATTAGGTAACAAAAAGAAACATAAAAAGAACAAAATTGCGAAGTTAAAAAATTATTTTTTAATTTTGGAAAACGATGGGTTTGAAAGTCATAAAAGCCATCAGCTATCTGCTAATATCAGAATATCGGTTTTTCTATTCTTCCATGAAAAGCCAATGAAAGCTATCACTAAACAGGAAATTTCATACGACCGAAACGACAAAGTATAAATGACAGTTAAGACAAAATTAAAAAATTCAATTGATTTCTTCAAGAAAGAGGCGTCGAGGCCATTAAAACGATGATTTATATCTTTCAGGATTTTAATATGTTTAATTGTGTTTTAATTTGAATGCTAATAAGGTGACATGAGAACTGTCAATAATGTGATAATGTGACAAAATTAGAAAACGTGAAAAACTGGCAAATATCAAAACAAACAAAAATCTAAAATCTTGTAGTATCAAAGCCAGAGAACAATAATTTCAGGCTTAAAACTGCAACCGAGAATAAATGTTTACTCAGTAGAAAGAAGAAGCAGTCTTTTTTTGCCGACACTAAGCTGGAAGTTGAACAAATTAAGAAAAAAATAGAGGAAAAGTTAATTAAGCCATTATTTATTGAAAAGTCAATTATTTTTAAAAAAAACCACCATAAACTTTCAATTAAAAAACTAAATGAATTAGCCTGGAGCTGTTTCGCAAGCGAATTGGTTGGACCTATCACTCCTGAGCTTTGATTTGATATGTTCTGTTCTTTATTATTAAAAAAAAGTCTTTTTTAAAAAAAAAAAGACCGACTGATTACAACCCGATTTTTTTTTGGGTTGTAACAGTCCAAGAATGGCCCAAAACTACCCCTGTTAGTACTTATTGTCCGTTAAGAACAATTGATTTTTCAAATGTTGTAGATATAGATAATTTCTGAGTTGAAACTCAAAATAAATTTTGCATTTTTGATAATCAACGAGTAAAGTTAGCAAAAAACGGCAAAGTTTTAACTACAAGGCACTCTCTGCGGACTCTGAAGTAGAAATAGCCCCCTTCTGAGTCTACAAAGATTGTATGAGTGTTGTTTGGGGGTGTACTGTAGGCAAATTTAATCAAAGTGGACTAAAGTAGCTTATTTCGTGCTGTTGTTGATGAAAAAGGCTAAATTTTGAAATGTTTATCCAGATTTTTTGACCAAAAAATTAAATCAAAACAATCAAAAATGCTTGTTCGTCTTCAAAAATGAAATCAACGACACTATTCTTAAAAATTATAACAAATTTTAGCAAAATTGACGAAAATTTAGGCAAAAATTCCGGAAAATGTGAATAAAAACAACGTGAATTCACTCTTCTTTTCTCAGAAGTTTAAGCCTCGATAACTCCCTGTAGAAAACGAAAATTAAAAAAATCTTTTTAATTCCATATTCTACGCTGAACGAGCTTTCTAATGATACCAGTCTCAACTCTCTACGATGAATATATCGAGCGGCGAAAATTCACTGAACAAAAAAAAAACCCAGTTGAGTATATAGTTCCTCCCCCCTCAAGAGGGTCGGAACAACTAGGGAAAATTATAGATGCAAATTTATGAAATGCATATCATTTAAGGCTAAATTTGGATAGAAATCTTTCGACAGAAATTAGCAAGTGTAGCAAGTGAAGCCTGAAAAATGATTTCTTTTAAATTAGGTTCTCATCTCTATAAAGAGACTCACACTGTTTCAGATTTTTCATCAAAAATATTTATTTGTCGTTGTCAAACAATTAATTTTTTTAGTATTGTGCAGTACACTAACTGTTTTCCATAAAGAAAAATATACAAGTATAATAGTTTAACATAAAACTTTTCGAATAGTATTCCTTCCTCATCACAACAAAATGACATTTGCGCAATTTCTACGCGAGGAAGATTGTCAGTCTGTTTGTCAAAAAGAAATCGTTTAATATCTTTGTTGCTTTGCGATTTCTTCAATGACAAAAAAGTAATCTTTTTATCGAGATTATGGTGTGTAAAATTTTGCATGTTGCTTAGGTTGACTAGCTGGGGACGGACTAGCGCCCAGAACTGTAACAAATTGAAAAGGGGGTTTGATGACTCTGAGAGATCTGTTGGAGGGCTGTTTTGTCCCCACGCTGCTCCTGTATACTCTTTTCGGCCATTAGAAACTCAAGTTCAAATAATGAATTGATTCAAGTAATCAAATAACATCCAATTGCTAAAAAAGAAACGTACAAGATTACTGAAACAAACAAAAATTCAACAAGAATTTTTACAAAACAGGGTTTACAATTCCATCTTTGTAACCAAATTAACTAAACTGAGAGCTACTGTTCTTTATCTATACAAAATTTCTTTACACGTAACTGACAATTAAGCTGCCTGATCTATTCGCGGTTCTCCGCTGTTCTGATTTTGCCAAATTGGATCATCTCACTCATCAATGTTTTTATTGTCAAAACATCTCTACATGTCAACTCCTCAGCTGCAGCTCTGTTGTGGTAATGGTATGATCCTCCCCTTAGTTACTTATCAAGCAACAACCTACACTAATGGCCAAACAAAAGATTTTGTTGACATCGCAATCATGGACTACTTTATTCAAGTCTTTTTCTAGTAAGTTTGCGATGAATTCAAAAGAACAATCAAATGACCTGAAGGCCTTCTTCATAAATTGCTGACTTCTATTCAAGCTATTCAAACTAAAACAAAAGCCTTATCAGACTTCTGGACGCTACCAATTAATCAACCGGTCAACCACTCAACTCAAAGAAGTAGCCTTTCTAAGAAGTTCATTGTCCCCCCACGGTATCTATAAAACAAATTCCCCAAAAGTTCACGGAGAGACTTGCCCTTAGGTATATACTTACTCCCTGCCAACTTTCATCAGGCTAGGGTAAGTACCTGACGACAAATAATTGTTTATAAAATCCCCCCCCCCCAGAATATCAATGTTGCATCCTCTAAACTTCAAATTCCATTGTATTTGATTGCACGTATAACCTGTTCGCCAATTGGCTTAGAAATTCAAGCGAATAGTCTGACTAACGAATTGTGGGGAACAGATTTTCGAAATTCATGTCCTATTTCTTTTAATTGCGACACTTTGTGATAAAGAGCCTATTCTTCAAATTCTACATGAGTTCAAATTTACTCATGACGCAAAAAAAATGAGATGGAAAGTTTTTCGTCTTTGGTTTGGACAGTAATAACCCATGCATTACTTCTTGAATAACATTTAAAAGAAAGGGGGAGTAAATTTGTTTCGATATATATCCTGCTATCTTATTTAAAGAAAGGTTTCTGCCCAGTGCATCATTCAAAAATTATACTTTCGATTTGTGCTGTAATATTTTGTCACTTTTGCCTTTCCGTCTTTCATATGTAATTTAATCAGTTACGTAAATTTGTCATCTCCAATTCTTTCTAGTCAAGTTTTTGTTTTTTTCCCGCAAATTTTCTACAAAACGCATGAATATTGATGATGACAAGGTTAAAGTTTTAGTTTGAGGTTTCAAAAAAGTGTTGATATCGAAAAAAAAAATTTGGTTCGACGTCTATTTATTAGGGTGAATTTAGTAAGAACTGACGTCGAAGGAGCCCAAAATGTACAAAGAACAATTGATAAACTTACTAAGCCAATTAGATTTTTTTGAAAATTTGAGACCAGAGCAATTAAAATTATTGAAAATTTTAGACTAGAGTTATTGAAAAATGAAACTCTATTTACTAGCGAGCTAAACCAAAATCGATGAAAAAATCATTTATTGTGTAATTATGGCGGACCACAGCCATACCTCAGGGATCACTGGACTTGATATGAACCTGTCACAACCTTATATGTCATAATTTTACCCAAACAGGTACTGGTCTATTTCTCACGTATTTGTATATCAAATTAGAGTAATTAAATCCAATTTTCTGTTTTCGACTCATTTTGAATCAAGTCAGATTTCGGCGGTTTTACCGTCGGATCTCTTTAATTTTGGTTAATTTTGACAGAACCACTTTGTAGAATCTTTTTTATTTTTATTCCTTAAAAGATGACGTAATATAATCTCTATTGTCCAACAAATAATAAATGGTTTCCCCCCACAATTTGCTTCCTTAAAAACTACCAGTAGTCAAGAAAGGATCTTTTCCGCTAGCGAACCCCCCCCCCCCCCCCATTCCTATATAGCCGAAATTTAGGCACCCCCCAAAAATTAATGTTTTGCTCCCTTCTGAAAAGTTTATTTATTTTCATAATATTGTTCCTAGTTACATCCACAACCATATATGTAGCAGTTTTCAATAAAGTTGATAGTTTTAACCCCTTTACAAAGCTCGTAATTACTAAAAATGCATTAACAACAAATTTTTGGTTGATGCTTACATTATATGCAGTGACTTATTGCTATACACATATTATTTTCAAACCTCCGCTCTAATAGAGTTTTCTAAATGCCTATTCAGACGTATACATACGTAATAACTCAAATGTATACATAATGTTTAAACATATACAAATAGGGGGTGCTATTTGCATTTTTTGGTTACGTTTCAATCCAGTGATTCATTAAACTGATATAAATTGGGGTAGATGTTTTATAAAGTATTTTAGTTCATAGAAATCATTAGTTAGTTCCCGTAAACCTTGTTAATTTTTACGGCAGTATAGCAGAGGTTGATTTGTTTTTCGTTATGTTGTTATGATTCAGAATCAAAAAATAGTTTTAGGTTATAACACACGGAGCCTTACACCAAAAACAGTACATACTTCAAATACTAGCAAAGATAACTCTTTCTCACAAAATTGCTCTAATAAACCTAGAGCTCGATTTACTGAATTTCCTCATTGGTTTCCTCAGATTTACTTCAAAAACAACAATTTCGGCAAATATTCAATCGTGTAATGTTAATCTGCTATTTGCCTTTTAAAATTGTAGTTAGTAATGCTAGTAATTTTAATGCAAATGTTGATCCAGTAAGCTTTCGTTAATTTCTTTATTATTGACGCCATGAACATAAAAAAACGGGCTATATTATTGTTTTTCATTTTTTTTCAGTACTTGAGCTAGATTTCATTTACAGCTTCTTCTGCCATCGATCCGAAGCCATTTGTTTTTTTGATACCTAAAAGTGTCCAAAAATATTTTGCAAATAGTTTCTAAAAGCTATAACTTTAAAAATTAATAGGTTTTGTGGTAAAAATTTTTAGGACAAAAATTAGGGTAATTTGTTGAAGCGCTATTGATTGAAGAGATGCCAAAGCTGTCAGATCGAGCTATTTAAATTATCAGTTTCTTTGAAATTATTGAAACGATGAAAACAGAAAAAAATTAAACATTAACTCAAACTAATGCAAATTCAACAAGGAGGCTCGGTAATGTGCGATGGCGCATTAGGTTCTGACTCCGCTCATCCACAATTTTGGCTTAATTGTCTACCAAATGAGGAACAGATGGAAAAACCCAACAATTATTTTATTTTTTGGGAAGTATTTTTCAAAAAAACTGTGTATGAACGATAAGATAGCCTCCTAAGCAAATAACTCAATGGAGTAAAAATTGATGCATTAGATTGCTGTGATATGCCAATATTAAGAATGCTTCTATAGAAAGGCATTAGGACCTGTCTTTATTCAATTTTCTAAGCGGCTAAAAAGAACAACAAAAAACAACAAAGTTCAATTGAAACTTGCCAGAAAACGCTGTCAAAACCGTCAAGCCATATTTTTGCCCTCAAAATATATTTGATTGCGCCTTCTTCAAACACCAATAATATAGTATGTGGCCACTCTTTAGTGAGACTAAGTAACAAGTAGACAAAAAAGAGAAAAGGGCAAAATTATGTAATACTTTTGATTTTTTTTTCGAAACAAAATTAGATCCGACGTCATGAAAGACATTAATTACAAAATGAAATATTTAAATAGGGTCGTTTATCCATCCAAAGGAAGCCCTTCTTGAGACCTTCAACTATCCAGAATAGGTCAAGAATAGTTCAACTATCAAGAATAAATTCATCACGAATGCATTTTCATATTTTGATTGATCTTTGATTTATGGAATAAAAAGAAAACTTTCTTACAGTATTATAATGAGAAGCCTATTAAGTATCAATGATTTTTAAAATCATTTAATTCTTTTGAAATTTATTTCGTCTAATTTTTTTGCGCCACCTAGCTCACATCAGAATTCTGTTCTAATTTTTTGAAAAGGCTGATTTTTTCTGTTAATGTTAGCCTTTTCAAGACCGCCTACAATCATTCAGGCTTTTGGATTCTTTCATGTAATCTCTAATTTTGTTAATTTTTAAGTTCAGAAATTCTGTCAAACCAAGAAATGAATGCGAATTAGCAAATTGCCCGCGTTCAGCGTTCATAAATTATCTTACAGAATCAGACGGAAACCATTTCCGTTTCCTTAGTGATTAAAAGCGCGAGCCACAAAATTGATAAAGGGAAAGTGCATTTGGGGAAATGCAAGGACAATGTTGAGAAAAGGCTAATTAGATCCCCTTGGCTGAATGTCCAAAATCAGCTTTTACAGACAAACAAGCAAAAAATACTTAATATTTAATATGCGGTGTTAAAAAAATCTGTTTAATCTTTGAATGCTGTGTAATTGAGGAAATATAAAAACCAATGGTTGGTTTTTATATTTTCTCAATTACACAGCGTTCAAAGATTAAACATTCTTTAACACCGCATATTGAATATTAAATTTGTTTTTGCTTGTGTGCCTGTAAAGCAGATTTTTTGGTTCCCTTCGTGATCTGCAAGAAGTAGCGAATGCGTGAGCAGTACCTGAAATAAACTGTTGCTGTGTGATTTAGAAAAGATTTGATATCTACTATTGAACATAATCATGGTTTCTACAATAATTGTCAAATCAACTGACATCAAAAAAACAGTTGTGAATTCATGCAGCATGTGGCTGAAATTATTGCTAAATTAATGGTTGTTCCAGAATCTAGGAATAGCATTTATTGCAATGGAAGATGTAGAGCACAGTAAAATCCACACCCAATTTTGATGTTGCCGGCAAAGTTATTGGGAAAGGGGAAGGAAATAAATACACTCAAATTGTATCTCTCTTCATCTTCTTGAGTTAATTTTCGAATGATCATTAAGTTCATCGTAAAATATTTCGAACTTGAAACTCAGTGGAACATAGAGTATTTCAACTGGAAAGTTCTTTGCAATTTTCACTCGAAACTCAAGTTCAAAAAATTGCAACCAATTCAACTATAAAGACACTCATTTCCGTAGGTATTCGATAAATATCTGAATTTTACAGTTGATTTTATTCATATTATTCTTTGAATTTTTATTATTTATAGTATTTATATTATTCGCTCCCCTTGTGTAGGTTGTGTTTTCCACTTCTGAATATTAAAAAAACAGCATAGAAAATGTGGGCAAATATTGATAATTTCGCTATATTTGAAACTTCTGACTTTGCCTCAAACGAATTCCTTAAATTCCCCATAAAAGATATTTCAACTAAAAATCGCACTTTTATATTAGACGAGATCAAGTAACTTCAGTTCTAACTTCCCAAAACTTAGAGTTCATTTTCAGTCATAACTTAAATTATCGAACAGAGACTGCAATCCAAAAAATTGGTTAGCACGCGGAGTCAAATCAAGTCATTTGAACCGTAGCTTTAAAAAACGCTTTTTTTCATAAGATTGCTAAATTTTGTTTGTTGAAATAAGGCCTTTAAACAATCGAAACAGATCAAACTGAGGTCAGTAGTGTCCAGGAATATGAACAAGATTTGCGCGCTTTCCAATTTCTTTTCAAAATTCTTCAAGAAAAGCAGCATTAAAGTAAGATTCTCTATTATTTATTTCTTTAGTACAAGAAGCTCACAGTTTTTTCAATACAATTAAATAAAACTAAAATAAAAGTATCGGTTACCAAAAGGCGCAAAATTATAACTTTCCATTGCTAATGAATTAAAACTCTCCCAATTCTTTTTTTAATCGAAAAGTTTTTAATTGCTGTTTTTTTCCCCATTTTTTTCTGTTCCAAATTGTAAAATGATAAAAATTATTTGACTGTTACAATTGCTCGTAAATCAACAGAAGCAACCATGGCATCCACCAAAACTGCCATTGAGGAAAACTCGTTTATTTCGGATCAATTAAAATATACTTCCAAATTATGCTTTTGGTTCTCTTTATTATATCTTTTGCTAGTTTTTACAGCTTTCTAATAGTTCGAAAGGCCGAAAAACTTTAAGAGGCCCAAAGTCAGAAAGGCTCCGTTAATTTCCACAAACAACAACACCCTTCAAGACTCAATTAGAGATTGAAAAATTACAGATTTTCTATATATGAAACTAGAGAAATGTTTGTTGAGTTGTTATCAATACTACATAAAACATAAATGAATTGCATCCAAGGAGAAATGAATTATAAACGTTCTTCATGAAGGAAACGGTTTTTTGTTCCGTTACAGCTTGTTTATGGTTAACTGATTCTGTTGCTTTCGTAGACTTGTCATCGAAAAAAAGTTTTTAAAATATTTTTCTAATTGATTTTGGCTTTTGCAAAGAAATTAGAAAAATATTTCTCTAATCTCGGATGGAAAAAACATATTGACATCGAAAACATAAACGAATGACGTTGAATAAATGTTCTCAATAGACAGTTGGGGAGCAGCTTCAGGTAATAACTTTGCAAAGACTCTTAAAAAAAATGACATTTTTACAGTTTATTTTAAACTACAATCAACATTTCTAATGAAAGGATGAATAAAATCGGCGCCAAAGATATATAAAATAAGCGTATAAAACAAAGATAAAAAATGAAAAAGAGAATCATATGTTTATATATGTCCAGTTCTTTTAATGTCTTTTCCGCAGCTATAACAACATTAAAAAACAAAACGCGCGAAAAATGGAATAAAATAAAAGTTCAAGGAAAAAATCCATCGCACAAAAAAACACGCATGGAAACAATTTTTAAACAATTAAGAGCATAAATGATTAATATCTGACAAAAGGCTATCAGCTACTGCCGAGTGAGTGATCAAACAAATATTTCAGCAAGCGTAGCATTAAGTAGGGGCCTCAAATTATTTTTAGAGGTATTTTTACAACACAATATTAATTTAAAAAATAAAAGATATTTCTTGCGCAATTTTTATCTGATGATTAGAAGTGAACGACTGTCGAATAAATTGACCTGCTAATTGAATCAATTCGAAATTTACTAAGTCAAGAAAATTAGAAATTTTAAGAAAAATCGAATTGATCATACAACAAATCGGTCAATCAGAAACGTCGCATTAAAAGGAAAAACAAGATCCAAAAATATTGCAAACTTTGTTCTAGAGCAATTGCTAACTTAGACTGCTCTATAGGAGAACATAAAAGTTCTCATCCAACTAAAGAGCAGTTAGTGTTTTTGAAAAAAATCCTTTCAAAAAATAATTTTTTACGTCGACGTAGAAAATGATATGTTTATATATGTCCAATTCTTTTAATCTCTTTTTCGCAGCTATAAAAACATTAAAAAACAAAATGCGCGAAAAAAAAGAATAAAATAAAAGTTCAAGGAAAAAATCCATTGCACAAAAAACACGCGTGGATGAGATTTTTAAACAATTAAGAGCATAACTGATTAATATCTGACAAATTGCTATCAGGCTACTGCCGAGTGAGTGATTAAACAAATTTTTCAGCAAGGGTAGCATCAAGTAAGGGCCTCAAATATTTTCTAGAGGTATTTTTACAACACAATTGAAAAATATAACATATTTTTTGCGCATTTTTCAACTGATGATTAGAAGTGAACGACTGTCGAATAAATTGATCTGCTAATTGAATCAATTAAAAAATTACGAAGTCAAGAAAATTCGAAATTTTCAGAAAAATCAAATTGATCATACAACAAATCGGTCAATCAGAAACGTAGCATTAAAAAGAAAAACAAGATCTAAAAATATTGCAAACTTTGTTCTAGAGCAATTTTTAACTTAGATTGCTCTATAAGAGAACTTAAAGTTTCTCTTCCAACTAAAGAGCAGTTAGTGTTTGTGAGAAAAATCCTTTCAAAAATTATGTTTTTACGTCGATGAAGTGTTCGTTTAGATTCCCGTGCTAAGTTTTGTGTTGCAACCCGTTTGACAGTGAAGATGGTCAAAAGGTTCATTTGACTATTCCTTCAAAAAACAATTTCTATAGTGTTGAATGCCATAGTTTTTACCCTTTCAGTCTTTCAAGCGCCATCGAATTTTCCCCTTGTGGCAATGAAGTCAACTAATGAAACTCGTCAATGCCTTTTTTAAGGCACAGGATTATTGTGGTTTAAATGTACATACGTGCGCTGCGCTTGAATTGGAATATTATTCGAGTGACGTAAACATTTTACTCAGAAGTAAATGTCGCGTGAACTCTTCAACGTGATATCATTTGCCACTGTGCAGTTGTTCATTTCACACCTACGCATTTTTAATCTCTTTAGTGGCGTCAACGAAAATATGTTCACTTGAGAACAATTCATCTTGAGACAAAGTATAGCATTTAATTGAAGCAGAAAATCAACAAAAGTTCTTACTTAAAAAATACAGTCAAGATGCTGAATGAATTCTGAAGACATTAATCAAAAAGTTTAGACGCAATGAAATTTAAAAAAAGCGCACAAGATTTCTCTTACGATATCTAGGGAAAAGTTGGCTATAGTTTGGGCTCAAAATTAAATAGTAAAAATACCAAATAGGGAAAGTATCACTGTTTCCAGAGGTGATGGTTATGTTTAGCTTAATTTAAACCTCACCTGTTTGGCAAAAAGCGAGTCTTTCCCCCAATTCTCTCTACATATTTTTGATAAGAAAAAAAACTAAATGTTGGGAGAAAGAAAAAAACGATTACCTAACGCCAAGTCACTCTCAGTACTGAGCAAGTCTAATTACAAGTCTCATTTCATTACTGATTCAGAACCATGATCATGTCACTTTTTACACTTGGCAGTCTAAATCCAAGTCTGGGCTGAGACTTGGCAAGTCTAATCCAAGTCTGATTTAAGACTTGGCAATCCAAATCGGAGTCTGATTTAGGACTCGGTAAGTCTAAATCCAAATCTTCGGAAGTCGAAAATAGGTCCGGAAAAAGTCAAAATTGGGCGAAAAGTAGCCGATTCGAACCATCATAGCCGATTCAAGCCCATTTTTTGTCATTTTGACCCATCAAATTTCGTGACTGATTCCGAAAACGTTGATCAACCAGATTTCCACAATTTTGCAAAACTGGCCCTCTTGACATCATGGGAACCCTCACAGTTTTCTGCACAACTTTTCCTCAGTTAAAATATTCAGATGTTATTTCAAGATTTGAAATATATAACAAACTCAGTCATTTTTTGTCAAAATCGGGCTGAACCGGCTGAAAACGGCTGAAAACAGCCCAAAATACCCTCAAATAGGGCAATTTGGGTCAAATATACCTCCCTTGGGACCCACAGACCCTCCAGGGTTGCTAATTGACAGCTTAGCTTGGTACGCCCCCGGCATTATTAAATAGCAACCCGGGAAATGGCCGAAAATTAACCCCGAAATCGTGGCACGTAACAAAATTTTTTGAAATTCGAAATTTTCATACAAAAATTTTTTGAAAAGTTGGTTTTGACTTGGGAATCAACTTTCAATTGTTATCTAAGTCTGGGCTAAGACTTGCCAGACTTGTAAGACTTGTAATTAGACTTGCCGAGCACTGGGAAACGAAATAAGACTTGGAATTAGGCTTGAACAGTACTGATGTAGACTTGGAGTTCGGTCCGGAGAGCAATAAATCCTTTATGACCTCTCAGGTCACCGATCATTCAACTGTATTTGATTTTGTATTAAGTCATTTATGACTTTAAGTAATCATCCTAGGTCATATATGATTTGTATGAATTCTTGGTCATACAAGGATCATTGTGGTTTCGTAGAAATCGCAGTGATCTTACAAAAAATGTCAAAGCCTAAAAAACTGTATAAGTTTCATTTTCTATTGAAAATAAAAATGTTTATTGGAAATCATTCGAGTTCATGTATGACACATAAATCCTTGACCTTGCGTGCTCTATAAAATAATTTTTGCAATTTAAACATATTAAAAAACAAATTTGAGGATAAATGCATTTCTTAATACTTTTTATAAGTGAGCATTTATAGGTATAAAAAGGCTTCAGAGAACATCAAAACTTTAATTATGTATTTGGCCTTACTCTTTTATTTAGCGCCAAACTTGCAAAAAATATTGTACCCTAGGGTTTTTTGACGGATCACAAAGTCACCCCGGGGAATCACATAGGTAATAACTTACCGAAAAAATTGAAAAAACATAAAAGATAACAGATTTATGAAAAATAGATGCATGCTTCTTGATAATAATGGTAGGGTCATAAATGATTTCCTGGTAATCATACAAGGAACATATATGATTTCTTTGGTTTCATAAAAGGATCTTACAAAGAAAGGAAGTAAAGACAGCATGAAATCATATAAGATCCTTGCTTGAGATCAAAGAAAATTCGACCCGGGTTTTCTCGTCAAGGCAACTGTGTAACTAGAATAAGCCAAACGACGACGTTATAAATTAAAATAATTAATAAAAAATTATTTAGAAGCGGGATTAGCCTCGGTCAAACAACGTGCTTTTAAATCTGAATGTCTTTTTAAGATGATAAAAACAATTGGTAACAAATACAAACAAATTAACCGACATACCTCTTATCCAACAATTAAGCAAATACAAGTACTTGAAAATCACATCTCATCATTACTACCCTCGCATTAAGCGTGTAAAGTAGCGTCCATTGACAGAATATTAAGCAGCTGTCACTGCTAGCCAATTTTGATATCCTTCCGTGACCAGCGCGACTTGACATAAATCTATCACATCTGATGCCCTTGTTTTCATCATTATTAAAATTCCCATTATTAGAGAGCAACAGCTGAAGAAAAACGCGAAGCAAACTTTAATATTAATGGGAATCTTTACCAGTAAAGCTTCCCCCACGAAAATACGGTCCTCCTGTTACGGCATGTTCACCATGATGGGAGAATATACGCTGCAAGAGCACTAAAATGGAGGCCTATAACTGGAAAAACCGTTAATCGCATGATGAAAACTTTTCTAAAAAAACTCTTCTAAGTTTTCTAAAAAATAACTCTTCTAAAAACTTTTCTAAAAAATAAAATTAAGTTTTTGAAAAACATAACTTTTATGAAAAAAATTATTTTCATGCGTAAGTTATACATTATCCGAGGCTTTCGATTGATATTAAAGACAATGAATTGATTTCTTACCTAATCACAAAAGCAGTCTGAATACAGCTGGATAAACGCGGAAAAACCCTGAAAAGTTTGTCAGCCGTAAAATAAATTTATATAGAGACAAAGAACAAACATAGCTCTAACAAAGCACTCTGGAAACTAAAATATTGAATAACTGCTAAATTTAAACTAGCCGCGTCTCTTTTACCCATTAGGTGGTTTGGGTTTGAAAATTTTAAAAATTGAAATTTCTTTAAATTGCTATATTTGCAATTTTCAAAGAATTGTCAATTTTTGATAAATAATTTGTAAGTAAAATGAGAAAAATTCATCGTTTACATACTTTTCTGCAAAAATAACTTTTTGGAAACCCAATTCTCGACGAGAGAGAATATTTGAGCTGTTTTGAGATATTTGTGAAAAAAAAACTAATAAACAGTTTGGTAGAATGTTGCTAAAAAAGGAGAAACCTTGCAACATTTTTTTTGCAACACTCAATTTTTTTCGCTTCTACTATTTTCTGACTACATCAAAAATGTAATATGCAGGCTTTACTATTGTTTCTTATTCTTCGCAAAAGTTTGATTTTTAACTTCTTGGAAAAAAATTATTGAAATTTGATTTTTGGGGGGATCGAATTGTTTGAATTAGCTGCTAGTGTTGTTAACCTGCACCCTCATTTAAAATTAATCGACAGGCCCTTTGTGGAATGAGTTATTTATAAAATATTGAATTGTCAGCAATTTGAAATGAATTGGAAAAGTCTGGAAAGTTGAGGGATTCTGCGAGCTGTTATTTTGCTTCTTAGCCAATAACTTATCACAAGACTACAACAAACTTAGTTCTCCGAGCCCCAAAAACGAGCCAGTTTGGCAAAAATCTGCCGAAGAAAAAACCACCATCAAACATCATGTTGTCATTAAGGGCCCCTAAAATGTGTGCCTAATAACTAAAGGAGCCAAATTAATCCTTCCTGACTTTTATTCAGTTTATAAAAAACAGAACGACTTAAGAAAACTACTTAATTAGGAACATTGACGATTAATGTCAATGCCATTATCACCATTTTTGATGGACGATGAAAAAATACTAGTTTTGATGGACGATGAAAAAATACCATTTTTGATGGACGATGAAAAAATACCATTTTTGATGGACGATGAAAAAATACCATTTGTGATGGACGATGAAAAAATACCATTTTTGATGGACGATGAAAAAATACCATTTTTGATGGACGATGAAAAAATACCATTTTTGATGGACTATGAAAAAAATACCATTTTTGATGGACGATAAAAAATACCATTTTTGATGGACGATGAAAAAATACCATTTTTGATGGACGATGAAAAAATACCATTTTTGATGGACGATGAAAAAATTGGAGCAGTTGCTAATGCCCCGCTAAAATAATTTTACGACGACTTTTAAAAATTTCATTGTAATTGGTTGCCCTATTTGTAATCTTCTTGCGCAAGTTTTTGAAACCTCATTTCCGATAGAATTAATTTCTTTAACCCCAGAGCACCTTCTCAGGGAAGTTGATGTCGGCCAAAAATAAAGAGATAATTTTGTGACATCGTAAGCAGGTAGAAATTCGAAGCATCGTAAGAGATTATCTAACATTCGCACTTCTCGAGATTAGAAAAGAAGGAAATCATGTGAGTGCGATTCAGGGAAATGTTGATTAAATATCAAGTATTAAATTTACGAATCTAAATTTTTAATTTGAATTCCTTCTAAGCAGTTGGGAGCGGAAACGAGATACGAAAAAAGTTGAAATTAATCTTTTTACATGATTACCCCGATTTCGAGAGCTATCCGCTCTCTGGTGTCAGGACAATTCACCAATTTCTATTTTACTCAATGCCATTATGTCCAATGCTATTATACCCAGCCTGTCATTTCACCCAATGACAACTTTCTTTTACACTGTTGTTAAAATTAATAGAACGTCTATTTAGCATAATAAAAGGGACCGTCATAACTGAACATGGGTTTATATCACAATCGGAAAACTGACGCAACCGAACAAGTATGTTAAAACAGCCTTGTTATAGCAACTGCTAATCTGTAATCGGATTTTTGAAAAAAACCAAAGGTCATTGGGTAAATTGGCATTGGGTAATTTTTCTGGCTAAAATGGGAGGTTGGGTACAACCCGTCATCTACTGTTAGTTAATTCATTGAAAATATATACAGTCATATATACTACAGTCATTGTTGAAAAAGCCAGTCATTCAAAATCCTTCTTAGGTTGGAAAAAGATTAATTCAATTAGTTTTATTACTATTATGCGTGTTAAAAAATATAGCTTCGTCTTAATATATAACTGGGCAAAATTTGTATGTTTGCTATTGCCTGATAAAATGATTTAAAATCAATTTTTAAAAATTTGAAAAGAGCATTTTAGAACACGTTAAAATTCATCTGATCACGTTATAAGCAACGACTTACAACACAAATTTTCCACTTTCAAATTGTCTCAACGTTGGTCTGAGATTAAAAAGAGTCTCAAACGTCACAGATGTGGTCTAAATAATTTGATGGTTGCATTCAAACGGAAAAATAATCTGAAATTAACTTTCTTTAGCTCTACTACACTATAGCATCAAAAAGCTACGTACAGCTTAATTTGTGGGCTTTGAGCGTTACTTCTGCTGAAAACGTTTGATTGTCGCGAAGGCGTGAAGAAAGGCGTGAAATTTTTAAGTTTTAATCGCGTTTTCATTCTCATTTTCTCCGCTTACACAGAAATAAGGTTAGGCTGTTTTGTTAATTTACTGTTTGCCACGCTGTTGCAATTGGAAATGTCCAATTTTGATAGTCAGAAAACAAGAGGATTTCAGCATTAATTCAAGATAGCAGTATCAATACATTATGCATACAAACTACAGCAAAAGTGTAACAAGCTCAGGGTGTCCCTAGCGAAGGAAATGTTCGAGCTGTTCGGAGATTTGAATGACATTTCTTGGCAACAATTTGATTTGGCACAAGCAATCACTGATCTCGTGGGTACAATACATCAGATGAGCGGACACTGTTTGTTAGATGATCAAACAAGCTAAAGGGCCTAGTTCGCTGGGAATCGTTGAAAAATTACAAAACGAACAGCTTTTTCAAAACCTTATTTTTGACAAGATGGCGCTCCTGTGCATAAAACAAAGATTATCAACAAATTCTTCAAAGAAGAAGAGCGAGAGGAACTGGAATGGTGGGCAAATAGTCCCGATCTGAATCCAATTGAAAATTTATGGGCAATTGTGAAGCAAGCATTACAAAAACCGAGAAATTTAGGAAAAATTGGAAGAAAAGTGGTCAAAACATTGACTCAGATTTCCTACCAGTTTTGCCCTAAAACTTCATCAACTTTCTACCATATATTAGAAAAAGTAAAAGCGTAACTTCCCGTTATTAGAGAACTGATTTGAACTCAAAATGTTGTAATATTTGATGTTTGTACAGCTTTTTAAAAATTTTCTTTGTGTACGTAGCTTTTTGATACTACAGTGTATCTTTCTTCAACTAACAGTTGCTCAATGTAATGTAGTAAACAGACTTTTCACAATTCCCCTTTACTTTTATGAAGCAAAGCACTTTCATATTAACAGTGTCCTCTGATTACCATTATTTTTTGTCTTTTCGTCCCTTTTTCCTTTCAATGGCCATCCATTCTGCCAATTAAAGCCTCAAATTCTCATCATTTCTGTTACCACAAAAAGAAAAGGTTGCGAATTATACTGCTCAAGTGCTCTAAAGGCGACTAATTTTCCTTGTGCCTTCTCAATGGGGGAAAAATTCGCATTCGAAATTCAACAACAAAATGAATTAGCCTTTGTATTTTGATGACGAACACAACAATACGTTTCATAAAAATAAGGCGAGTGAAACCGACAAAAAATAAACAATAAACAGCCAGCCGGTATTGTATTACAAAACGGAAATTTTGCATATATAGCTTTTTCGATTCATAAATTTGATCGACTATTGTAGATTCTATTAAACCTTGCTTTTTTCATTTTTCATCAGAGAAGGAACATTTATCCTCTATGAATTTTTTTGCCCTTTTGCAGTCATTCCGTCATATTGACTACAAAATATTTTCGTGCCCGAAATGAATGAAAATAGGATTTCATCTATACCAAAGATGATGCAGGACAAAGTAGCAAGCACTGAGCAATTCATTGGAGTTAAATGGGGATGGGTACTAGAATTTAGATAGTTTTTTTATTCGTTTGTCTCGCAAAAATTTTCAGAAAAAATAAATCGTCTATGCATAAAGAGAGTTTCAACAATTTTCTTCTATAATGGGGAATTTATATGCAATGTCGACCTTTAACTGCAGACGAATTCTTTTTTCTTCACGAATCGGAGAGCCAAAAGTGAAGCGTGTTTTGTAACTCATAGTCACTGACTGGATTTCATTTTTTTTTTCAAAATTACCAATGTTAAAGCCAGAAGAACATGGGGAATCCTTAAAAAATTGGAAAGAAAACTGAAAAAATTTATGTGGAGCGTTGAGCTAGGTCCGAGAAATTTTGTAGCACTGTTCTTCTCTTCATTTCAGATAATAACGATTGAAAAACAAAATTTTTAACAGAAATATGTCAAATTGAAAAAAAAATATAAAAATACAAGCAAAATTGAAGGTACAAAAAAATTAAGACACATGAAAAATAAACAATCATTAAACTTTTTTTTTGAAATGTAATAATTCAAATAGACGCTTAATGTTTTTATAACACAATAACTCTGAACATAATCCGCCAAAAAAAATATTTACATCAGAAAGAATTAATGAAAACTTTCAGCTGTTTTAGCAACTACTTTTAATTTTACTGTCCTATTTATTTATATAAAATTTCTGTTCAGTTTATTATCACTATAATCCTCAAGTACTAAAAAATTGTTTTTTGACTAACTAAACTGACCAATCTAATTGAACAGAAGTTCTAGTAAGCGAACAAAGCTTTGTTAAGAAATGCTTTGCAATATCAAATGTAGTTGAAATACGGGAACCGGACAATATATCAGAGATAATATGTTTTGCAAAAAAGGAGGTTAGATGGGTTGGGCCATGGTTGGGCCATGGTTGTGTCTAAACGGCCTGTGGGACATTTTTTGAATCTACCGCAGCCAGTTAGATTACTGGGTACTAGGAAAATTAATCAACAAGGCGATTAGCCGACAAGAAAAAAAAAGAGATTTGGTCTACAGTTTAATAATTATTCTTCAACAAACCTCATTGGTCGATAAATCTGTAGTTCGGTGAACCATTATATTTGGTGTGCGGTCATGTAGCTTCCGCTTGGCCTATCCGTGGCGGCTCCCTCTTCCTTACGCTAGTTGATAAAAACCGTTCCGTATATTTGACCGGTTACGATATACCGTTTTCACTTGACCATAATTAGAGTTTCAGATATAAACTATGAGGGCATTTTCCGTAAATAGTCGGCTTAAGTTCTCAGTTTTGGGTGTCATCTAAACGCCCTTCGGCCAATACGGCGGTCAACTGGTTATTGCCAACTGATACGCGCACAACGTACGTAGACTTTAGTATAAGTTCACAATTCAACGCATTATTCATTACCGATTTCGGTTTACTGCAATTTCAAGTTTTAAGATTTCTGCTCCGATCTTTCCAGCCTCCTGTCTTGTTAAAAAGCTTTCTCATTTACTTCAGGCATAAAATGTCTTATTTTTTTTCGTTGCATTTATTTCCCAAGTTTTTGAAGTTTTATATACCCTCAAAGTAGCTTTATAAGGTAAAAAGAGCAGAAGCACAACATTTTGATCAACACGTTCCAATTTTACTTTTGCATCAATTACAGCAATTTTTAAAGAGTTTTTCAAAAACTTATGAAGTTAAGAAGCGCGAGTGCCGATCTCATCCCTTTTTGTCAATTGTTTATTTCTCAATTATTGCTGATAATTATAATGCTGATAAAAAAGTTATGTGTATTTTGAAAAATTTGTCTCTATAACCCAAACAATAATAATATTACTTGTTGTACTCGGGAAGTGTTGCGCTAATCGATAGGCCTACTATGCTGAATAAGGTAATTCAAAAGACGTTTTGTGACAACTGTTAATTGCTAACGTTAAGGCAGACTGCGATTAGGCAATTCGCTGCCAACGTGATAGTTGAGCTCAAGGTTAGAACTACCAGACACTAAGATAATCAATTGTGGTACGATTGAGAGGTGCATAGACCAGAAGGCTACAAATGTACTGCATTTCACTGAATATGAATTTACTGCACTAGTGATAGGTTAGGTGGTTAGTGGTTACGACAGGGTACCACATTTCTCCCTCTAGAGGAATTTTCAAAATAACATAAAGGTTAGCGATGATTGAGCATGGATACGATTCGATGAACTTTTAGTAACAATTGAAAGGTTGTTAATAGTGTAAAGTAGTGAGCGCGTTAGGGTGATGAGAACTAGTAACAACTATGAATATGTTTCGGTGGTGGGTTGCGAATGTGAGCACTAAAGTTTTGGTGGTTACTTTTGTAACTACAATTAATGGTTACAGATACTTTCGAGTAATAAGACAGAGCAACATAATAAGTTTGAGCTAGGAGTTTTGCTATGATCAGAGTTTTTGGGTTTTTAACTTTGATGCCTAGAGTTCATGGGGTTGTAGGGGGCGTTCCGGTTGGTCCTGTTTGAAAATCGCAAGCACATCTCCGTGCGTTTGGTCTTCGCTGATGACTTGGGGGCGATTGCGATGCTTTCGGTCGGGTAGATTTGGTTGGATGAAGTCAAAGGTATTACGCTGTGGGGCGGTGGCGACATGGTTTCAGCAAGGGTTGTTCTGGGTGGAGAATAGGAACCAATGCTTATTCCTCTTCGTTGTTTTGGGACTTGTCCGTTGTCCGACGATTCATCCGAGGATGATAATTCTGTGAGATCTCCGTACCGTTTCGGCTTCTGTTTAAATCGTGCGCAGCGTCGGGTGGATGCTCCAGTCGTTTCCACTAGTGATGTGCTTTCGTGTTGTTTGGGGGCGGCCTTGTAATCTTGGCTAGTATCGGACTCGTGGGGTTCGTCGCACTGTTCGTCTGCTGAATCTTGTGATGATGCCGTCGAGATTTTTCTTTTTTAGGCGATCCCTTTTTGGGGTGATGGCTGATAGCATCGATTAGGTGGGATTCTGATGCGGTTGACCTTTGCGAGGTTAGCTTTTGCCTTGTTGTCTAAGTCCGACGTTTGGGGTGCTCTTTTGCGAATGGCTCGTCGGCCGACGATCTTGTTTTTGACGTCTTGTGCGTGTGATTCTATGCTCTGTATAAATTTTGCATGATGATTGCGCACGGTCTTTCTGGCGGCGAAATTAATGAGAGGCATGTGGCGTTACTCTGGCGTGCCGAACTTTGCGATATCAGATTTATTGAGGACGGTGTCCTGCTGGCCTGGTACTTTGATCGTTACTGTGCTGTCAGTTGTTTTGACGAGTGCTGCCCCCTCCGGAATAGCCTCATAGAGTCCTTGCAGTTGCTTCTTAATTCGCGAGGCGGCAAGAGATTTGTGAGCTAGTTGGATTCGGGGGCTGTTTCTGGCTAGTGGTTCTTCGAAGTTGGCGGCTGGGAGTTTGATGATGCGGGGTACTTCGCCTTCGTCATCTTTGGTCTCCTGTAGCTTCCGTTGTTTCGTTGCTTTTACTTCGGCATCACTATCCAGATCCGCGTCATAATTGTCATTTGACTGATGAGTTCCTCTTCTCCTATGATGTTGTCATCTAAATAGTATTTTAAAGTGTTTGACCAATTTAAGTTTTTGATATTTGGTTTAGATGTTATATTTGTTAGTGCGGTGTTCGCTTTTCTTCCATAGTGGGCTTCAAAAGGGGAAAGTTTTGAATTTTTCTTTCTGCATGTGCGTAGTTCAAATGATATGTTTTGTAGAGCGTTCTTAATATTAAACGGTTTCTGATTAGGGTCGAGTTTTATGCAGCCCAATTGTCGTTTGACGGTTTGTATTAGACGTTCTACTAGTCCTATGGGGCGATGGCCGTTAGCTGGGGCATATATTAGCTCAATGTTGTATCGTTTACATAGTTGTTGTATTTTATTACCTTTCAGGCATCTGGCTTGATCTAGTCTAATGTTTCTAGGTACCCCGTGTTGGGTTATGTATCTGTTTAAAAACTTTTCTATGTTTGGGCCATTTGCGTTTGAGACTAATTTCAGAGTTAGGAATTTCGAGAAACGGTCAATGCAAACTAAGAAGTAAACTTCACTCCCTTTTCCATCAAATATTGGTCCGCCAAAATCTAATTGAATTTTTTGGTTTGGTTCAGAGCATGGCGGAAGAGTAGTCTAATCGGTCTTTCGTATTAAGTTTTTTAGATTCTTACCAAATTTGGTACAGGGCGACACCTTTTGGATTTGTTGATTAAATCTCGGTTGATGAATGGCCACCAAAATCTCTGCCCTAGATCAGTCATGCCCCACGCTCCTGGGTGCGTTGCATGGAGGACGTCCATTACCGATTCCTTCAGGATATTGGTTATTGCAAGTTTGTTGTCCACCAGTATGCAGCCGTTGTTGACGCTTAGACTTCCCCATTTTGCGTACATCTGCTTGCTCAGGCTTTTGCATCGAGCTTGGTCCTCGTTGATGATGCAGTCTCTGATCTCACGTAGCACCGTATCTCTGTTGATCATTGCTGCAATTAGTTGTTGGTTGAACACGCTCTCCAGTTGTTTTGAGAGTTGGTCGTCTGATGTACGAGGTGATGCTTTTGGGGTAGGGCTTAGGTAGTTTCTCATTGAGAACGATGTTTTCTGCACTGGTGATTTAGCGGTGGCGCTATTTGGGCTATTTGTTGTGTGCTCCATTTGATTTGTTAAATTTTGTTGTTTGTTTGAATTAGGCTGTTGAAGAATAGCTGTGTTAATTGGCAAATGCGCTTGTGTAATCGTTTGCTGTGTGTCTTGCGTATTGTTAGTGACGTCTTAATTCGTTGTGTTTAATTGTTTTTGGAAAGTCTTGTGGCTGCTGCGTAGGTTGTATTTTCTGTTGTCTAGTGAGTTGTTTGTAGTTATACCGCGTTTGTCGGTAATGTGTTTTGTTAGTGTGGAATTGTTCAACGATTCCACATTAGCTTTTCTGGGCCTGCCCCTCTGTCGTTTGGTTTGGCAATGTAAAGAATTGTTGGAATCGTTGGACAATTCCATTGTATTTGTTTTAGTGTTGATCGAATCGTTATTCGTCGATTTTGTGTTGTGCTGTGTTTTTTTATTGTTCGGTTTCTTTTGTCTGCCTCTTTTGCGTATGATTTGTAGTGTTTCTTTTATGACGTCTATTTGAGCTATTATGAAATTTTCATCATATGTGATTGGGGGTTTTGCAGGTTCGGATGGATTTCGGGACAGGTAATCTGCTAGTCCCATCTTTGTTCCGGCTATGTGTTCTATAGTAAAATTGAATGGGATTAATCTATCGTACCACCTGATTAGGCGGCTTTGGTGGATTTTACTTGATCGTTCTTTAAGGATTGATAAAAGAGCCCTATGATCGGTTTGTACTGTGAAATGGTGACCTAATAAATAGTGCTTAAAGTGTTCTAACGCCCATACAACTCCTAATAATTCTGATTCGTTTATACTGTATTTTTCTTCTGCTTTATTTAAAAATCTTGAGGCGTAGGATATTGTCTCCCATCCGTTGCAAGTTTCTTGTTCGATGACTGCTCCTAGGCCCGATCTTGATGCGTCTGTTTTAACTCTAGTCTTTCTTTTTGTGTCATAATGTGTGTTTTCTGTCAGGTTCCGTATGCATTTCTTTATGTTTTCGAACTTTGTTTGGTGGTGATTTGTCCATATGTATTTCGTATCTTTTTGTAGTATGTTTCTGAATTCACGACATAGGGGTGCTAGATTTGGTATGAATTTCGTTAGGTGGTGGACGCTTCCTAAGAATGATTTTTCGATAATGAGTTGTTTAAGGGTTGAGGGTGGCTTCAGATTAAGTATTGCTTGTGTCTTAGAGACGATTGGTTTAATACCTTTTTGGTCTATTTCATAGCCTAGCCAAGTTATCCTATTTTTTGCGAACTGGCATTTATTAAGGTTTACAGCAAGGTTTTCTTCATTTAGTCTGTCTAGGCATTTGAATTATTTTTCTTAATGGTTTCTCAAACCACCCCCTGTGACGATAATTATATCGTCCAGGAAACCGAATGTGTTCGATAGGTGGTATAAAGTTTTGTCTATGGCTTTTTGGAATTCTGCCGGCATATCTGTTAGTCCGTAGAATCCGGTGTTGAATCGATATGTTCCTGTGGCTTGACCGCCTATGATGTTAAAATTGCATTGTTTTGCTGTGTCGTCATCGAGTGGTAATTGGCTGTATGGGTAGAGTAGGTCTATTGTTGAGAATAGGACTTCTCCTTCGTCGGAAGATTGAGTGATGGTTTTTGCGATGCTGTCCAATTGGCAGTCGATGTTGTGCATCTGATATTTGTTTTTGTGAATTGATTTGTCGATTGTTTTTGAGTCCATTGCTAGTTTTATTGATTTGTCTTTCTTCACTGTGGTTACGATAGGTGATATGAAAAAATCGTCGCTACATTTTTCTAGTTTGGTTATATATCCGTTGTTCTGTAAAATTTTTAGTTCTTCTTCTACTTGTGTTTCGAGGTGTAGTGGTACGCGTCTTCCTTTTTGATGGACAGGGGTGTAGTTTTACTTAAAATGTGATTTTACCTTATGGTGTATGGATCGTCCTATTCTGGTTTTAGGTTATTGTATTTAATTGCTAATTTTTTTTTGAATGAGGAGGTTTGAGGGGTGTCTATTGAGTTGACGTTCTTACCTGAGGATCTTGGGGAGTCGTGTTGTTTTAGTTGTATTCCTAGTGGTTTGAACAGGTCGCTTCCCACAATCGCTCGGTGTTTGTTCGGGAACACTATGATGTCCGCGCGTCCTGCCTTCCAGCAGTTGCACTCAATGTCGCAGTAGAGTGTTCCCAGGCTTCTTATGGGGGTGTCGGTGTAGCTCTTTAGTTTCACAGGATTTGTCGTTCTGCTCCACCACGTGTTGCTATCTCTGGCTTCTATATCTTTCGCCATTTGTTCTGTGATAATGCTAGTGGAGCTTCCTGAGTCGACCATTACCCAAAACTTACTGTGACTATATTGGATATGTAGTTTTGATGGTGTTGTGGGGTCGTCCGGTGTTTCCATCATGTTGACTGAGTATTCGTCCGCTGAGTCATCGTATGTCGATTGGTTTTCTGGGTTTAGTGAGATCATGTTTATGCCTTGTGTTTGTTGGTCCAATCACTGGTTGTCGATTTTGTTCACAGAGCTTCCGGATTGGGGTCTGTTTAGGTTGGATCTGCAAACCTTCGCATAGTGGTTTTGTTTCTTGCATCGACGACACGTTTGGCCGATTGCTTGGCATCTTGCTCGATGGTTGCTATCCCAGGGTTGTCTGCAGTTCCTGTAGTTGTGGATGGATGCTCTGTTGTTATTGTTCATGCCTCTGCTGTTTCCTCTGCCCATACCTCGCGGTAATGTAGGTGGTCTGCTAGATCCCCGGAAGCGTGAGCTTGAGATTTCCATGACTGGTTCCTCTCGTCCAATAAATGGGGTTGCCGAAGAATCCAATGGTTGTCTTGCCTGTATGGCTAACTGGCTTCTGATGCCTAATTCGATACTCACTGCTAGTTCGAGGGCCTTTTCTGGGGTTAGGGTTGTTTTTAGCAGTTCTTTTTGTATCTCATGATCTATCATGTTTGGGGTGAATATATCCCTTAGTAGTTCATCTTCTAAATTGGCAAGTTGACAATGTTCCGCTAGCGATCTGAGTGCCGAATGAAATTGTTCAATTGTTTCCCGTCGGTGTTGTTTGCGTGTCAATAGAAGGTATCTATCGAACGTTACATTTCTTGGGCGGATGAACGCTTGCTCTAATTCGTCCCATAGTTCCATTGTTGATTTTGATTCCACGTTTGTGTGGGGAAACTTTCTTGCGTGCATCTTTCGTCCTTCGATTCCAAGGCTAAGGTAGATCAGAGATTTGGCTTTTCGATCTGCCATGTCCTATGGTTTGTCGCCGCATAAGACCCCTGTTCGATCAATTTGATTACAATCGTTTTCCATTTGGCTATTGTCTGGTGGTACCTCGTCATTCGTTCTGTTTCCATTATTTGAGTTGGATTCTGTGCGGGTTGTTCCTCTACCGGTTCGGGGGGGGGGGGGGTAAATGACTGTCGTCGGTCTCTCTTGGAGTAGTTCATCTAGTTCGATGTTTGTCTTAGCGACGAGGGCCATTTCGAGTTGACTCCTCCATTTCTCCCATGATATTGGTGGGTTACTGCTATGTTTGTCACAGAAGGGTTCAAGTCCTAGAGCCGTGCGTCCTATTTTGTCTGACTGCGCCATGTTGTACTCGGGAAGTGTTGCGCCATTCGATAGGCCTAGTATGCTGAATAAGGTAATTCAAAAGACGTTCAGTGACAACTGTTAATTGCTAACGTTAAGGGCAGACTGCGATTAGGCAATTCGCTGCCAACGTGATAGTTGAGCTCAAGGTTACAACTACCAGTCACTGAGATAATCAATCGTGGTACGATTGAGAGGTGCATAGAACAGAAGGCTACAAATGTACTGCATTTCACTGAATATGAGTTTACTGCACTAGTGATAGGTTAGGTGGTTAAGGGATACCACAGGGTACCACAATACTAATAATAATAATCATAATAAAAATGATAATGATGATGATGATGATAATAATAATAATAATAGTAATAATTATAATAATAATAATAATAATAATAATAATAATAATAATAATAATAATAATAATAATAATAATAATAATAATAATAATAATAATAATAATAATAATAATAATAGTAATAATAATAATAATAATAATAATAGTAATATTAATAATAATAATAAAAATAAAGATATTAATAATAATAATAATAATAATAATAATAATAATAATAATAATAATAAAAATAATAATAATAATAAAAATAATAATAATAATAATAATATTAATAATAATAATAATAATAATAATAATAATAATAAAAATAATAATAATAATAAAAATAATAATAATAATAATAATATTAATAATAATAATAATAATAATAATAATAATAATAATAATAATAACAACAATAATAATAATAATACTAATAATAATAAAGAAAATACTAATAATACTATTAATAATAATGATAATAATAATAAGAATAATAATAATAATAATAATAATAATAATAATGAAAGTAATAATAATAAAAATAGTGCTAATAGTAATAATAATACTAATGATAATAATATTAATCATAATAATACATTGTTTACGGATCCGGTTGTTACTTGCGATTGCCTACAAAATTTAGAAGCACAATTTAAAAACTACTACTTCAAATGCGTTCCGGTAGGACATCATTGACCATCAATGAGCCTTTTCAAATGCCTACGCGGAGAAGAAAAATAATTTTAGAGCTCATCCTCTATATATGGGTAGTCAATACGCAAGTACCATGGCAGCTTTAGATACATTGAGACACGGTTAACCAAAAAATGATTTTTTAATGGCACAGTTATTTAAAAAGACGTGAAAAGTTGGTTACGGCCTGAAAAAGGCATGAACTTCAAGGTTACCCGAGATGTCTTGGGAATGAAAAGCAGCGGAATTAATTGAACGTCAACATATATATAAATTGGCTTTATTGACGTTATCTCTAGGGCCTTTGTAGAAATTCTGTCAATTTTGGTTGAATAGCAAAGACAGAAATGGCGAGAGAGCTTTTGATATGGATTTAATAAAGACATAATTTCAGTTAAAGCATTCGGTTCTGTAATTTTTCTTGCCTTTGAAATGGACGCAATGGCGTTATTGGCCCCTATTTTTGTAAAAAAAAGAAAAAACATTGAAAGATTTTATCTAGTCGTTTGCATCAAATTTATTGATTGAAGCCACCTTGTTAATTTACTACCTACTCACGCAAAGTAGTTTTCAATAATCGTGCTTTTCTGCTCAAAAAAATTATTCGAGGCACTTTCATTTTTAGAGCATGGCTTTTGTTAACAAAATGACTGATAAAAATGAAGCACTTACAGTTTCGTTTTTGACACAATGGCCAATATTTATTCCAAAAAATCTATTGCAAATTTTTCGAATGTGTATCATACGCTTACTTGGCAGATAGGGATTTTTTGTTAAACATTTCACCCCAAGTTTTCCTTTTATTGCCGGAACATTTCTAACACCATTGCCAATCCAGTCATTTTTGTTCTCAATTTTAATACTTCTGGTTGGAAAAAAGTTTTTCATAAATTACTTAGTATTTCATGTATGATTTAAGCCAATATGGATGTTAAAATTACAAATGAGGCATTTCCTTTGTTCTAGTGAGCTATTCTGTTTTCAATCCACCATTAAATTTCATCCAGTTCCTTTTAAAAACTGAAATCTTTTCCAACGTTTTTATAATTACTTCGACCTGGAGCACCTCTACTCTCCGGTAAGGCAGGTGTCCTGTGGTACCCTTTTTTCTTAAAGTCTGCGCATTTAACTCTAAATGCAATTTTGTCAAAAATGAAATGAGACCAAATCTGCTTTTTTTTTAGCCCACTTGCTTTAAA
Organism: Convolutriloba macropyga; assembly: GCF_964194025.1. Lineage (NCBI taxonomy): Eukaryota > Metazoa > Xenacoelomorpha > Acoela > Convolutidae > Convolutriloba > Convolutriloba macropyga. Next base: position 20,634,560 of record NC_134474.1, read on the forward strand.
TTTGGGGGAAGTAGACACCTCAAAATTGCGGTCAATTTTTATTCAAGCTCAAAATAAACTAGTTGTACTCCTGCTGGCTTAAGGAGTCTTCTGGAATAATGGTTTTCCATTTTTTTGCAAATTTAAACTCGATAATTATACAAAATGCATAACCTAATTTTGGCAAACTGAGATAATTTGCTTTAAAATTGATCTATTTCTCAACCATTTGAACAATTGAGTGTGCTGTTAGGGGCGCATCAATATCTGGGGTTGGATCTTGATCTCAGAATGGACCATTACGATAAAAACTTTTTAGATTTTTTTGGGACGCGACCTTTTTTTTCAAAATTTTTCAGCTAGGTATATGTTTTTTAATGCAAATTACTAACAAGAATTTCAAATCAGGGCTCAATTATTGACAAGTCATATTTTCAATAAACGAGGACCAGCGAGACCATATGGTTTCAAAAGTCAGCTCATGACTTTTATAACTCTGACATATTGTTTCCGTAAAAATTTTATGGACTTCTTGAAATTTGCTTTCATTTGAGATTTTTAGTACCCTAATGACCTAGTGTCCCCAATCAAAGATCCAGTTGGCTTTCCAGTATGCATAAGAAACCTAGAAAACTATTTCAGTTGACATCTTATGTCTGCTATGACTTTGAAAATAATTATTTTAAGAGAATAACGGTGATTTTTTGAACGTTGTCACTATTTTATCTTAATTCGCTCTACTTCGAGCGCAGTCTCAGTAAAAACGAGCAAAAACGGATTTCCTCTGAGTTATAAATCAATGCTGGTGGCGGTTTTTTTATTCAAACAATGGTTTCGTTGTTTTGATACTAAGCGTATTCTCTTTTTTAATTTTTGAGCATACTTGCATATTTTCCGAGCTCATTCTGTTTCCCTGTCGAATTATCTCATTTTTGACAAAACCAAATGAAAGAAAAGCATAATAGGAAAATTTCACAGCGTTGTAATGAGGTATATCTGGATATTTGAACTGCTTTGGTTAAATAGTTTATGCTTATTGGGCTGAGACAGTTATCTCGCAAATTTTTGTGGATTTGTATTTTCCGTTTCTGCCTGTGATTGTCTTTTCTTGTTGTTGTACGCCATATAGCTGATAAAAAAGTCTCAAATTCTTCCCCAGGACCTACAGCTTACAACGTGATTAAAGATTTCATTTTATAGCTGTTGGTTTTATTGATTTTCAAATTTAATTTTTTTAAGACCATATGGTTTCAAAAGTCAGCTCATGACTTTTTTAACTCTGACATATTGTTTCCGTAAAAATTTCATGGCCTTCTTGAATTTTGCTTTCATTTGAGATTTTTTGTACCCCAATGACCTAGTGTCCCCAATCAAAGATCCAGTTGGCTTTCCAGTATGCATAAGAAACCTAGAAAAATATTTCAGTTGACATCTTATGTCTGCTATGACTTTGAAAATATTTATTTTAAGAGAATAACGGTGATTTTTTGAACGTTGTCACTATTTTATCTTAATTCGCTCTACTTCGAGCGCAGTCTCAGTAAAAACGATCAAAAACGGATTTCCTCTGAGTTATAAATCAATGCTGGTGGCGGTTTTTTTATTCAACTAATGGTTTCATTGTTTTGATACTAAGCGTTTTCTCTTTTTTAATTTTTGAGCATACTTGCATATTTTCCGAGCTCATTCTGTTTCCCTGTCGAATTATCTCATTTTTGACAAAACCAAATGAAAGAAAAGCATAATAAGAAAATTTCACAGCGTTGTAATGAGGGGTATCTGGATATTTGAACTGCTTTGGTTAAATAGTTTATGCTTATTGGGCTGAGACAGTTATCTCGCAAATTTTTGTGGATTTGTATTTTCCGTTTCTGCCTATGATTGTCTTTTTTTGTTGTTGTACGCCATATAGCTGATAAAAAAAGTCTCAAATTCTTCCCCAGGACCTACAGCCCACAACGTGATTAAAGATTTCATTTTATAGCTGTTGGTTTTATTGATTTTCAAATTTAATTTTTTTTAAGACCATATGGTTTCAAAAGTCAGCTCATGACTTTTTTAACTCTGACATATTGTTTCCGTAAAAATTTTATGGCCTTCTTGAATTTTGCTTTCATTTGAGATTTTTTGTACCCCAATGACCTAGTGTCCCCAATCAAAGATCCAGTTGGCTTTCCAGTATGCATAAGAAACCTAGAAAACTATTTCAGTTGACATCTTATGTCTGCTATGACTTTGAAAATATTTATTTTAAGAGAGTAACGGTGATTTTTTGAACGTTGTCACTATTTTACCTTTTTTCGCTCTACTTCGAGCGCAGTCTCAGTAAAAACGAGCAAAAACGGATTTCCTCTAAGTTATAAATAAATGCTGGTGGCGGTTTTTTTATTTAACTACTGGTTTCGTTGTTTTGATACTACGCGTTTTCTCTTTTTTAATTTTTGAGCATACTTGCGTATTTTCCGAGTTCATTCTGTTTCCTTGTCGAATTATCTCATTTTTGACAAAACCAAATGAAAGAAAAGCAAAATAAGAAAATTTCACAGCGTTGTAATGAGGGGTATCTGGATATTTGAACTGCTTTGATTAAATAGTTTATGCTTATTGGGCTGAGACAGTTATCTCGCAAATTTTTGTGGATTTTTATTTTCCGTTTCTGCTTATGATTGTCTTTTTTTGTTGTTGTACGCCATATAGCTGATAAAAATAAATCTCAACTTCTTCCCCAGGACCTAGAGCTTACAACTTGATTAAAGATTTCATTTTAGAGCTGTTTGTTTTATTGATTTTCAAATTTAATTTTTTTTAAAAAAAAATTTCTTCACTTGTGTCCTTTTTGCTTTCATTTTTGCATTTTCGCCGCCATGCCACTCAATCTCAATAAGAAGAAGTCTAGGCTAGTTCTGGTCGATTCAAACATTTTGTTCGCGCTTGTTTATGCGTTGTGACTGGTTGCTTCGACTATTATAAAAGTTTTAGAGATTTCTATTTTGTTCAAATTTTGGGTTTCTTTTTGTTGTCATGTCTACGTAGTCCTTTAATAAAGAAGGCTAGTTGATGTTGAATTGATAAGAAAGAAATAATATACAGTTCTTACAGGTAACATCTTATAATTATCGTGCCTTGACCAGTGTGGTGTCGTAAAATTGTTTGAAACTTTGGTTTCTTTATGTATTTGTTGTTATTTTGTGGGTTGTTATTTGTTGTTATTTTGTGTTATTTGTTGTTATCATTAACAGGCTCAATTGGGCTCCTGAAACGTTGCCACCCAACATATTGCTTTAAATAAAATTTTAAGTCTGTTATTACGTTTGAAAATTTTTGTTTTCAAAAACATAGCTGGGTTTTTGAGCGTCGTCCTTTTAACTAGTTTTTTGGTCGGTTGATAGCTCAGTCTCTGCCAGTACAGGTCACAACCCCTTTCTAGTGAGCTATATTATAATCTCATAACAATTTTAGCTTCAGACATTTGCTTCTCGGCTTTTTTACTACTGTTACTACGAGATTTCTTGAAATATTTGAGATTTTTTTTGTTTGTATATTTCAAAGGATTTTTTAAATTTGTAACATTGATTGTTGGTCCCAATGATTTTGAAATTTTACTCAATTGAACATTAGATCACATTGACATGTCTCAATTGCTTCCATTGGAGATATAAATGAACAATTTAGTGATTTCAGTTGATATCTAATGTCATTAATAACCGTGAAATTAATTGTTTTAAAAAAACGTATTTTCCACTTCTTTGTCTTTTTGGTCGACCTGTTAACAAATCAGATTGCGGACAGGTCTCATATCTTTTCTAATGAAGCATAGGTAAAATTGATTTGTTTAGATTTTTTCTGATGCGATTTGGAATTTGTTATGATTTTTTTTATCATAGGCATCGATTTTTGGTCGTAATAATGTTTGTTGTTTTATTTTTATTATTTTCCCTCACTAGTTGTCCTATTATCAACAAATTTCGTTGGCCCTCTAGCGTGGCATTATTGTATTCCATTGGTTTTTATTGAACGATATGTATGATTTTGAAAGTTTTCTATCTCTTCATCATTTGGTAACAAATTAAGCCAAGAATGTGGATTAGCTGGGTCAGAACATTATGAGCGTACGCACATTATCGAGCCTCCTTGTTATGTTTTCAACTCGAAGGAATAGGTTTGTGAACAAGAAAAAATCAAAGTGGAGCAGCGTCAAAACGAAAATTTTGAGTTAGCAGGAAATGAGTGCTGCTTTTTATTTTAAATCAATGTAAAAAGAAGTGTTCAAATTGGATCTACAGAACTTTAAACGGAAATAGTTTTTATAATTTGCCGTGTTTTTATAATTCCAGTTACCAATAAAATTTTATTCTAGTTTTTCTGCTAAAAAATTGGCTAGTTTTTAAAATCGAAGACTCCAGCCAGTTACTAAGTTGACATTTTGTTATTTATGATAGTACTTTGTACCTGGTTTGCATTAGAGCTTAGACGTTTTAATCGAACTGATCTGGTGGGGAGGGGGAGTTGCTTAGAATAGATTCAAACCATTCTGGATTTTGGTCTCCGCTAAAAATCAAACTGGTGTGTGTTGAACTTGCAGTCTCAAATTCTGATATTTAAATTTGAACATTTTTAGCCTGTAGGATTTTAAATTGGGTCTACTTGCCATATTAAGATTGGCTGAATACTTTGTCATTTTTTTAAAGAAAATAGTTGTATAATTAATATGCTTTGAGTTATGGGGGGATATTCAAGATGACACATTGATGAAAGATCTTGCTCTGCTTCGCATTCTCTCTACTGTGTGTTTTATTAACAGAAAACAATGCGCTTTTATCGGTACTTTTACTTGAAGCAAATCGAAATTTTTTAAGGATTTAATTCAAGTTGGTAATTATCTAAAAACACTGTTTGAAGATGAAAAAGGTTGATTGTCTTCAAAAGAGTACTAATGGAAAAACCAACGATTTTTTTGTAAAAAGGGTGGTTTCAGCTCCCTCCCCATATTGGAGGGCATACGTGCAAAGTGCAAACTAGAAACTACAGTAAAGTGTTGAAGAAAGCTTTTGAAAACAGGGCTCTTTTTATGTTACAGCACTTATATTGTATAGTAAGCCTTTATTTGTTTAATTTGGGCTTAAAACTTGCAAAAACTTGCATTCACTAACCTGTGCAATCGGGGGTGGGGGATGACAAAAGGAAAGCATCCAAAAGGGAAAAAAAGACACCAATAGTTGCCAAAGCTGTAAGATAGTTGCAAAAGCTTAAGATGCGGTAAACAATTCTCGGATCTATTCTGTTTGCCCCCCCCCCCCCCCAGCTTAGTGAGTATAAATCTTTTATGACCCCCAGGCGCACGTGATATTTTCTTACATAGTAAGGTGCTATATAACAATATATAAATTGTAACTAGTGCTCATAAAAAACACTGGTATAGGTAATAGGATTCATGCTGTTTTTATCGTTTTTGTACTTTGTAGTAATGTTGCATATACCAACACGGCTAAATTGGGGTCTTGAAAAACGCTGAGGTAGGAAACAGAAAAGATCCGCATATACAATGAGAAAATGAGGAGGACATACACGTCAAAGCGTAGAAGTTATGCCCGCTAATTTTGTGGCGGAAATCTTTAAGATCCGTAATTTTTTCATTCGGCGAGGAAAATATATGGTGAACAGACAAAACAGTCCCAGACAGAACAGTCCCAGACAAAAGAGTCCTAAATTGCAAAATAGTCCCAGACAAAACAGTCCCAGACAAAATAGTCCGAAGAAAACAGACAAAACAGTCCCAGACAAAACAGTCCCCCTCAAAGCGCTCGTAATTCAGATCAAAAAGAAAGTGCAGCTTTGATCTTCAAAGAAAGCTTTGAAGTCGGAAAATCAAAATCACCGTGGCGCAGTAGTTAGTGCTCTGGGCTCACATTCGGAGGTCGCTGGTTCGAGCCCGAGTGGGGAAAAATATTTTCGCAAAAATCAAAAATTGAGGTTAAATAAGATCGAAAATTGGGAAAAACTGGGAAAAGTATTAAAATCGGGAGAGCCCGGGCATGGGTTGTCGTGAGAGAAGGGAAAATGAAAAGCTAGTTCATGATCGACATTTTGCAATAATCAGATCGCTTCTAGCGTTACTTTTAAACTTAAAAAATTTTGGTAGAAAATGAATGAATTGAATCACAGAAAATAAAGGATAACAATGAGAAAACAACAACTCTTAGAGTTTGATATTATAACTGCAGCCTCTCAAGAAGTCAATCATATTCTGATGCTGGTACTTATGAACAAGTTCTTGTAAATTTGCATCAATTTTTGCGTAATTTGCTTTCTTTGGCCTCTTTACTTGCTGGCCAGCTGTTATCTTCTCTACCATTATTTCTGCATTTTTTTGTTCATCCTTGAATTTCTCAATCAGTTTGGGCAGTGAAGGATGTTTTGTATTGACCAATTTTACGAAATTACTGTTCCAGCCCTCGACGGAGTAGACGAGGGCTCTCAGCGACGAGGGCTCACTCATTTGTGGACGATTTTGTTGGCGCGTTCTGTTAACTGTCCTTTGGTTTGAGTGGTAAGCTGGAATGTTGGCTGCTGTTTCTCTGTTGATGTCTTTTTGGGCGGCAAATATTGTCTGGCGGGGAGTCTCGTCAGCCATTGCTGCTCTGTCTTTCAACGCTGAGCGGAATTTCCTCTTTTCAATATCTGCTGGATCAGGTAAATGGCTATGGGCTGTGATAACTTCGATTTGGTCATTGCGTAGCCTGACTGCCATTGCATTTTGTAATACAGCAGCGCCAAGAGGATGCGCCATCTGTAAGTTGTCGGTGCCTTATATAGCCATAGCCTTCAAAGACGAGCAATTCCGATTTTTTGTTTGTCTGAATGAATTCCATATTAACAATTTGCGTCAGAATTATGACGCCAAACATCGTGAGGAACTCTTTTATATGCTGCACAATTAAAACCAAACCTGTCATTGAGTTCAACAACTAGTTTTGCGTCCACTTTTAATATGTCGATAATTTGATTCGGATTAGCTTAATCGTTGAATTAACTTTCGTTAATTAATGCGTTGAGTCAAAATCTGTAAAAATTTGGGACTATTTTGTCTGGGACTGTTTTGTCTGCTTTTTGGGACTGTTTTGTCTGGGACTATTTTGCAATTTAGGACTATTTTGTCTGGGACTGTTTTGTCTGGGACTGTTTTGTCCGGACACGAAATATATATGTTTATGTACAATTTAAAATTCATGATTTATGTTAAAGTCATGCTATCGGTGTACCGGATATCCTTGTGGCTATAGAAATACCAATAACAGCCCCAACGATCTTAACAATTCGTGTCTATAATGGGAAAGTCAAAAATTCAGCGGAAAAGTAAGGATGATGAAAGGTTATTTTAAAAACTGATTGGTTTCTCGAGTTTTAATGGGGTCAAAGTGAGCCAGTTGGTTGCACCATAGAGCGTCTGTTTTATTTTTGTTAGCAACCCCTCTGATTTGAGAGCACTTTTTTGATAAAAAAAATTGGATCATCCTTCCCTTTTCTGCTCCCAGCCCACAAAATCAACGGTTGCATATTATTCGCATCCCCATGCGCGTGCCATATTTTACACGATGATTTATCGTGATGACACGTGCTGTGCAATGGGGGGGGGGGGGGGGGGTGGGGGGTTACGTTACAAATAACGTATTACAGGAGATGGAAACTTAAATTGAATAGATCACAATGTGAAACACCACCAAAATGGTGCCAGTTACATTTGAGAGAAGTGTTTTAAGTTCCGAACGAAATCACTGAACTCCAAAAAATCTTTTTTGTGTGTTTCAATTTGAGTTTAATGCAATGATCTTCTATATATGCTTGAGGATTTTTTTGTGGATGGATTGGTACATACTTTGATTCCTACCGCTGATTCAATTGCTCATTTCTATACTTTATTTTTAGTTGCCAGAGTTTTGTCATGTTACTGTGCCAAGTCAAGTACCCAATTGTAACAAAATCCCGAGAGGCTCCCAAAAATGGCCGAAATGGCTCCCAATGAAGGAAATGTCGTGGTCATAATGACAGGACAAGAGACTTGACACACACAAAAAATTAGACAAAAATGGACAGCGTCAACTAAAAGGGGCCTAAAAACTCGAAAAGTCACCGAGAAATCGAAAATTGAAAATTTTTGTCATAAGCCTGAAAAAGAATTTGAAAATTTTTTCTTGCAGTTCTAGCCAACTAATGAAGCAAGATTTTAATAACTTAATGTAAAGGATGCGGTGCTTGCATTTTTGACGTCGTTTTCAACATCTTTTCAAAAATTGGCGTCCTCTTTAGGACACTACCCAGATTTTTTTAGTTGAAGGGCCATTTCGACAACCCTTTGCAAAGAACCATGAAAATTCTTTTCTCACAAAAGCATAAAGTCTGTGAAAAGAAAAATATAGCTGAGAAAAACTGATCACTACTCTATAAAAAAGTATAAAAAGATTTCGCGTTTACGATTCAAACTCAACCAAGATTACATTTAGGGTTAAAAACTAACATGCAAATATCGAAATGGTATATAGCATTTAGATGTGGCGTTTCTTCCTTGCCTATTTCAACAGTGACTTTGGGATCATACCTCAGCTCTCACAACAATTAAGCCTCCGCTACGTATTATAGTGATAAGCGATCCAAAAGAGGCAAGGAAAAGTCTACGGATACTAAAAGGATAAAATATGTGCATATATAAAATATGTACAAAAAATTAGGTCACCAAAAAATACTTAGCCAGAGAAATTAAACGAAAGAAGGACCCGAAACATAGCAGACTGCGCGTGAGAAGCTGAACAAGAAGAGCGCTTGACACATGTAGTAGCTTCGAGTTTTGAAAAGTTACGTCCCAGATTCAATGTCAAGTGCCACATTGTCTGGGCTTCAGTGGTATCATTTTTACAGTTTTGGAAAGCACATCTTTAATAATAAATGCCCTCTCAGGTTTTTTGTCGCTTGTCTATTGAACAAGCCAAAAACGTTAAACCCCAAAATAGCACAAAAAATCATCGTTTTTTGTCTTTTCTTTCTGTTGAATTAAATATTTGTTTTGTTATCAATCAGTTGATTCATTTGGATGTCAAATTTTAAAATTTCGATTTAGTATTTTTTATTAAAAACTAGCGTATTTATTCCAACAAGTGAACTAATTTTAAACCTCAAAGGGTATGAAACAATCAGTGTTCTTGTCTTTTGCTTTTGAAGAATTAACTGTCGTTTGTTGACATATAGTTTGGAAATGTATCACAGCTCTTGTCTATTGACTCTGTAACGGCTGCTCTCATCAAAGATAAGAAAAACTTTACATTGCCCAGTTCGTTTCAGCGGTTTCAAATCTGTCCAGAACATTACGTTTTGCAGTTAAACTTTGTGAACTGTATCATCCGTTATACGAAAGATTATCGTTGCATTAATTGATGCTCAATTAGTCTCCATATTTTATCGCTCAGCGTAAATAGAAACAATCAATTTTTTGTTGAGTTTTTGTTGATAACTCAAGTTACAAAACGAAATTCGAATTTCTACCTCGAACAAATTGTAGCCCTAAAATTCAGCTATGCTTCTCCAAAGTTTCAATTTTTATCTCAAAGATTGCAAAAAACGGTCAGAAATACTGAACAACATTAATAAATTTTCCAACTTTAAGGTTAGCAAGTCTCTGTTTTGGTTTCTATAGCACCAGTGTTTAAATAGATTAAACTTTGTTAAAGCAAGCAAGAGCAACTGACTATGTGTGTTGCACAAGTTTTCTCTTTCTTAGGAAATTTGTTCCTCTGAAGGAAAGATTTAGAATCTCAAAGTTAATTTTCTTTTTGTTAAGTCAAAATTACGTTAGAACTGTACAATCACTAATATCATCTACTGAAACCAGACAAGTAGTACTTCATCGCTCAAGAAAGAGTGCTTCAGCACGCACTGTATATCAGTATAAAAAGACAAATTTAACGAGTTCCAACTGATTTTTGGTGGTTTTTCAAGCTCCTTTTATGCTGCTAGTCACGTGGTTTTACATGTCAAAAATGCATCTCTGATTGGTTGCGGACAAATTTTTCAACAGAATGTGGACAACTTTACCTAACGTCACTTTTTCAGTGTAAATTTGATGTCAAGGGAAGTTTGTCAACCTTGTAGAAGTTTTGTCAATTCTTCCGAATCAATAACAAGTTGATTCGCAAACCAATCGCAAAGAATCTGATGCAATATTGTTAATTCGGAATATTGTTTTGCTACGTCGTGTTGAGACACTTTATTTTTGAATTTCATTTTACCTTTATGTATAAAAATATAAATTAAAATGAACAATTCAATTTGGCCGTGATAGAAAGTAGCATTAATTTTCGCTTGTCATGCTATTCTAACTTCACTCCTTGATTGGACCTTCAATTTGTTTATTTAGCGTGAGGCGTAGCCTCAAAATCGCCAGCCCTGTGTTCTATCACGAAAACATCTCTACCAGGTAGTACAGGTGCGAACTTTACTACTGGTCTCTTGTGCAATCCGTCGTTCGTTCGAACTATCGCTGATCGAATCACACCGTCTGGCCCATTGACGTTTTCCGTAACTCGACCCAGATTATAATACCTTCGCTTATCTGTCCCACGAAATCTGTCCTATGTAAAATTTGCTTAGGTCTGCTTAGGTTTGTGGAAAGTTCTTTCGATGATTGACAAATTCCTCTGCGCATGGTAGATAGGGTAAGAACTTGCCAACTAAGAAGTGATTGGGGGTCAATGCTTCTAAGTCATTGGCGTTTGAACTGACTGGAGCCAAAAATTTTGTGTTCATTGAAATATTGTAAATGTAACTGAACAACATTAAAAATTTTCCAACTTTAAGGTTAGCAAGTCTCTGTTTTGGTTTCTATAGCACCAGTGTTTAAATAGATTAAACTTTGTTAAAGCAAGCAAGAGCAACTGACTATGTGTGTTGCACAAGTTTTCTCTTTCTTAGGAAATTTGTTCCTCTGAAGGAAAGATTTAGAATCTCAAAGTTAATTTTCTTTTTGTTAAGTCAAAATTACGTTAGAACTGTACAATCACTAATATCATCTACTGAAACCAGACAAGTAGTACTTCATCGCTCAAGAAAGAGTGCTTCAGCACGCACTGTATATCAGTATAAAAAGACAAATTTAACGAGTTCCAACTGATTTTTGGTGGTTTTTCAAGCTCCTTTTATGCTGCTAGTCACGTGGTTTTACATGTCAAAAATGCATCTCTGATTGGTTGCGGACAAATTTTTCAACAGAATATGGACAACTTTACCTAACGTCACTTTTTCAGTGTAAATTTGATGTCAAGGGAAGTTTGTCCACCTTGTAGAAGTTTTGTCAATTCTTCCGAATCAATAACAAGTTGATTCGCAAACCAATCGCAAAGAATCTGATGCAATATTGTTAATTCGGAATATTGTTTTGCTACGTCGTGTTGAGACACTTTATTTTTGAATTTCATTTTACCTTTATGTATAAAAATATAAATTAAAATGAACAATTCAATTTGGCCGTGATAGAAAGTAGCATTAATTTTCGCTTGTCATGCTATTCTAACTTCACTCCTTGATTGGACCTTCAATTTGTTTATTTAGCGTGAGGCGTAGCCTCAAAATCGCCAGCCCTGTGTTCTATCACGAAAACATCTCTACCAGGTAGTACAGGTGCGAACTTTACTACTGGTCTCTTGTGCAATCCGTCGTTCGTTCGAACTATCGCTGATCGAATCACACCGTCTGGCCCATTGACGTTTTCCGTAACTCGACCCAGATTATAATACCTTCGCTTATCTGTCCCACGAAATCTGTCCTATGTAAAATTTGCTTAGTTCTGCTTAGGTTTGTGGAAAGTTCTTTCGATGATTGACAAATTCCTCTGCGCATGGTAGATAGGGTAAGAACTTGCCAACTAAGAAGTGATTGGGGGTCAATGCTTCTAAGTCATTGGCGTTTGAACTGACTGGAGCCAAAAATTTTGTGTTCATTGAAATATTGTAAATGTAACTGAACAACATTAAAAATTTTCCAACTTTAAGGTTAGCAAGTCTCTGTTTTGGTTTCTATAACACCAGTGTTTAATAGATTAGACATTGTTAAAGCAAGTAAGAGCAACTGACTATGTGCATTGCACAAGGTTTCTCTTTCTTAGGATATTTGTTCCTCTGAAGAAAACATTTAGAATCTCAAAGTTAATTTTCTTTTTGTTAAGTCAAAATTACGTTAGAACTGTACAATCACTAATATCATCTACAGAAACAAGACAAGTAGTACTTCATCGCTCAAGAAAGAGTGCTTCAGCACGCACTGTATATCAGTATAAAAAGACAAATTTAACGAGTTCCAACTGATTTTTGGTGGTTTTTCAAGCTCCTTTTATGCTGCTACTCACGTGGTTTTACATGTCAGAAATGCATCCCTTATTGGTTGCGGACAAATTTTTCAACAGAATGTGGAAAACTTTACATAACGTCACTTTTCAGTGTAAATTTGATGTCAAGGGAAGTTTGTCAACCTTATAGAAGTTTTGTCAATTCTTCCGAATCAATAACAAGTTGATTCGCAAACCAATTGCAAAGAATCTGATGCAATATTGTTAATTCGGAATATTGTTTTGCTACGTCGTGTTGAGACACTTTATTTTTGAATTTCATTTTACCTTTATGTATAAAAATGTAAATTAAAATGAACAATTCAATTTGGCCGTGATAGAAAGTAGCATTAATTTTCGCTTGTCATGCTATTCTAACTTCACTCCTTGATTCGACCTTCAATTTGTTTATTTAGCGTGAGGCGTAGCCTCAACATCGCCAGCCCTGTGTTCTATCACGAAAACATCTCTACCAGGTAGTACAGGTGCGAACTTTACTACTGGTCTCTTGTGCAATCCGTCGTTCGTTCCAACTATCGCTGATCGAATCACACCGTCTGGCCCATTGACGTTTTCCGTAACTCGACCCAGATTATAATACCTTCGCTTATCTGTCCCACGAAATCTGTCCTATGTAAAATTTGCTTAGGTCTGCTTAGGTTTGTGGAAAGTTCTTTCGATGATTGACAAATTCCTCTGCGCATGGTAGATAGGGTAAGAACTTGCCAACTAAGAAGTGATTGGGGGTCAATGCTTCTAAGTCATTGGCGTTTGAACTGACTGGAGCCAAAAATTTTGTGTTCATTGAAATATTGTAAATGTAACTGAACAACATTAAAAATTTTCCAACTTTAAGGTTAGCAAGTCTCTGTTTTGGTTTCTATAACACCAGTGTTTAATAGATTGGACATTGTTAAAGCAAGCAAGAGCAACTGACTATGTGCATTGCACAAGGTTTCTCTTTCTTAGGATATTTGTTCCTCTGAAGAAAACATTTAGAATCTCAAAGTTAATTTTCTTTTTGTTAAGTCAAAATTACGTTAGAACTGTACAATCACTAATATCATCTACAGAAACAAGACGAGTAGTACTTCATCGCTCAAGAAAGAGTACTTCAGCACGCACTGTATATCAGTATAAAAAGACAAGTTTACCGAGTTCCAACTGATTTTTGGTGGTTCTTCAAGCTCCTTTTATGCTGCTACTCACGTGGTTTTACATGTCAGAAATGCATCCCTTATTGGTTGCGGACAAATTTTTCAACAGAATGTGGACAACTTTACATAACGTCACTTTTCAGTGTAAATTTGATGTCAAGGGAAATTTGTCAACCTTGTAGAAGTTTTGTCAATTCTTCCGTATCAATAACAAGTTGATTCATAAACCAATCGCAAAGAATCTGATGCAATATTGTTAATTCGGAATATTGTTTTGCTACGTCGTGTTGAGACACTTTATTTTTGAATTTCATTTTACCTTTATGTATAAAAATATAAATTAAAATGAACAATTCAATTTGACCGTGATAGAAAGTAGCATTAATTTTCGCTTGTCATGCTATTCTAACTTCACTCCTTGATTCGACCTTCAATTTGTTTATTTAGCGTGAGGCGTAGCCTCAACATCGCCAGCCCTGTGTTCTATCACGAAAACATCTCTACCAGGTAGTACAGGTGCGAACTTTACTACTGGTCTCTTGTGCAATCCGTCGTTCGCTCGAACTATCGCTGATCGAATCACACCGTCTGGCCCATTGACGTTTTCCGTAACTCGACCCAGATTATAATACCTTCGCTTATCTGTCCCACGAAATCTGTCCTATGTAAAATTTGCTTAGGTTTGCTTAGTTTTGTGGAAAGTTCTTTCGATGATTGACAAATTCCTCTGCGCATGGTAGATAGGGTCAGAACTTGCCAACTAAGAAGTGATTGGGGGTCAATGCTTCTAAGTCATTGGCGTTTGAACTGACTGGAGCCAAAAATTTTGTGTTCATTGAAATATTGTAAATGTAACTGAACAACATTAATAAATTTTCCAACTTTAAGGTTAGCAAGTCTCTGTTTTGGTTTCTATAACACCAGTGTTTAATAGATTAGACATTGTTAAAGCAAGCAAGAGCAACTGACTATGTGCATTGCACAAGGTTTCTCTTTCTTAGGATATTTGTTCCTCTGAAGAAAACATTTAGAATCTCAAAGTTAATTTTCTTTTTGTTAAGTCAAAATTACGTTAGAACTGTAAAATCACTAATATCATCTACAGAAACAAGACGAGTAGTACTTCATCGCTCAAGAAAGAGTGCTTCAGCACGCACTGTATATCAGTATAAAAAGACAAATTTAACGAGTTCCAACTGATTTTTGGTGGTTTTTCAAGCTCCTTTTATGCTGCTACTCACGTGGTTTTACATGTCAGAAATGCATCCCTTATTGGTTGCGGACAAATTTTTCAACAGAATGTGGACAACTTTACATAACGTCACTTTTCAGTGTAAATTTGATGTCAAGGGAAGTTTGTCAACCTTGTAGAAGTTTTGTCAATTCTTCCGTATCAATAACAAGTTGATTCGCAAACCAATCGCAAAGAATCTGATGCAATATTGTTAATTCGGAATATTGTTTTGCTACGTCGTGTTGAGACACTTCCTTTTTGAATTTCATTTTCACTTTATGTCTAAAAAAAAATTAAAACGAACAATTCAATTTGGCCGTGATAGAAAGTAGCATTAATTTTCGCTTGTCATGCTATTCTAACTTCACTTCTTGATTCGACCTTCAATTTGTTTATTTAGCGTGAGGCGTAGCCTCAACATCGCCAGCCCTGTGTTCCATCACGAAAACATTTCTACCAGGTAGTACATGTGCGAGCTTTACTACTGGTCTCTTGTAAACTCCGTAGTTTGTTCGAACTATCGCTGACCGAATCACTCCGTCTGACCCATCGACGTTCTCCGTAACTCGACCCCGATTATAATATCTTCGCTTATCTGTTCCACTAAATCTGTCCTAAGTGAAATTTGCTTAGGTTTGCTTACGTTTGTTGAAAGGCTTTTCGATGATCGACAAATTCCTCAGCGCATGGTAGATAGGGTAAGAAGTTACCAACCAAGAAGTGATTGGGAGTCAATGCTTCTAAGTCATTAGCGTTTGAACTGACAGGAGTCAACAGTCTTGTGTTCAATGTCTGCTCAACAACACACAACGTTGTTGACAGAACGTCCACTGTGACTAATCTGTTCCCCAACACTGACCGTGCTTCCTTTACACTTCTGAACAACCGTTCTTCTACTTCTCCACAGTGGGGTGCTGCGTTTGGGTTGATTTTCCATCTGTTTCTTCGCCGAATTAGATGTTCTTCCATCCCTTTTTTGTTCCATGCTGCGGCATACTCAGCAACCTCTTCTTCAGCTCCAACAAAGTTTGTCACGTTTTTGCTAATGATTGTACTTGTTATGCCTTGTCGCGCAATAAACCGCAAATAACACCGTTGCGGTAACTATCTGTGTTCAAATTGGGTGACATTTTTATATAAACCGCTCTCATAGACATATGATCAGACAACAGCATCGCTTTCCGTTTCTTCGCCCAATTTTCACAAGGAAAGGCCAAAGCAGTCCGCTCTAATATTTTCATTGGCTATTGAAGCATCTAACTGCTCTTCGAGTAGATCTGCCATTACTGGTGTTATCATTTCTGCTATGACTTTTCTGCAGGTAATACAATTATTTTTGATTGATCTCGATGCGCTCCGTACGCTTCGGATTCACGTCGTCTGCTGAACAATGTCTCTTATATGCTCAGTGCCCTCGTGTTGATTGTCCTTGACTTCGTTTTGCCAGAATAATTCAACCGCACTATGTTTCCAGTATAGTACTACTTGATGCTTTGCATTGAAGTTCAATTGACTTTTGCCTATTCTGCCTTTGGCCCGAATAAGTCCTTCTTCATCTAGAAATGGTGAGTATATCAACAGCTGATTTTTTGAGCCTTTTTGCATCCCCAAAATCAAATGACCATATTGATCTAATAATGAGATCTGTCCTGTAAATCTCTAAAATCTACAGTAAAACATCACTTTTGTTATTCTCTCGTTGTGAGAAATAAATTTTTCTACTTAACCTAAAACATTTTTTTCTCCGCTTCCGAAAATCCATAACCCAACGCAGATCTCCAATGGAGAGCGAGTTTGGAAAATTTAGCTGCAGTTCCCTACTACAATTTTATTTGGGGCGCTGAGGAAATTCGAAACCTTACAAGCGTGATTATTATTCTAAATGGTGATTCGTTACTTTTTCCACATTTCTACTTCTCCACAGTGGGGTGCTGCGGGTGGGTTGATTTTCCATCTGTTTCTTCGCTGAATTAGATGTTCTTCCATCCCTTTTTTGTTCCATGCTGCGGCATACTCAGTAACCTCTTTTTCAGCTCCAACAAAGTTTGTCACGTTTTTGCTAATGATTGTATTTGTTTTGCCATGTCGCGCAATAAACCGCAAATAATACCGTTGTGGTAACTATCTGTGTTCAACTTGGGTGACATTTTTATATAAACCACTCTCATAGACATATGATCAGACAACAGCATCGCTTTCCGTTTCTTCGCCCAATCTTCACAAGGAAAGGCCAAAGTAGTCCGTTCTAATATTTTCATTGGCTATTGAAGCATCTAACTGCTCTTCGAGTAGATCTGCCATTACTGGTGTTATCATTTCTGCTATGACTTTTCTGCAGGTAATACAATTATTTTTGATTGATCTCGATGCGCTCCGTACGTTTCGGATTCACGTCGTCTGCTGAACAATGTTTCTTATATGCTCAGTGCCCTCGTGTTAATTTTCCTTGACCTCGTTTTGCAAGAATAATTCAACCGCACTATTTTTCCAATATAGTACTACTTGATGCTTTGCATTGAAGTCCAGTTGACTTTTGCCTATTCTGCCTTTGACCCGATTAAGTCCTTCTTCATCTAGAAATGGTGGGTATATAAACAGCTGATTTTTTTAGCCTTTTTGCATCCCCAAAATCAAATGACCATATTGGTCTAATAACGAGATCTGTCCAGTAAATCTCTAAAATCTGGAGTAAAACATCATTTTTCTTATTCTCTCGTTTTGAGAAATTAATTTTTCTACTTAATCAAAAACATTTTTTACTCCGCTTCCGAAAATCCATAACCCAACGCAGATCTCCAATGGAAAGCGAGTTTAAAAAATTTAGCTGCAGTTACCAACTACAATTTTATTTGGGGCGCTGAGGAAATTCGAAACCTTACAAGCGTGTTTTGTTTTCTAAAAGGTGATTCGTTACTTTTTCCACATTTCTACTTCTCCACAGTGGGGTGCTGCGGGTGGGTTGATTTTCCATCTGTTTCTTCGCTGAATTAGATGTTCTTCCATCCCTTTTTTGTTCCATGCTGCGGCATACTCAGTAACCTCTTTTTCAGCTCCAACAAAGTTTGTCACGTTTTTGCTAATGATTGTATTTGTTTTGCCATGTCCCGCAATAAACCGCAAATAACACCGTTGCGGTAACTATCTGTGTTCAAATTGGGTGACATTTTTATATAAACCGCTCTCATAGACATATGATCAGACAACAGCATCGCTTTCCGTTTCTTCGCCCAATTTTCACAAGGAAAGGCCAAAGCAGTCCGCTCTAATATTTTCATTGGCTATTGAAGCATCTAACTGCTCTTCGAGTAGATCTGCCATTACTGGTGTTATCATTTCTGCTAGGACTTTTCTGCAGGTAATACAATTATTTTTGATTGATCTCGATGCGCTCCGTACGCTTCGGATTCACGTCGTCTGCTGAACAATGTTTCTTATATGCTCAGTGCCCTCGTCTTGATTGTCCTTGACCTCGTTTTGCAAGAATAATTCAACCGCACTATGTTTCCAATAAGTACTACTTGATGCTTTGCATTAAAGTCCAATTGACTTTTGCCTATTCTGCCTTTGGCACGAATAAGTCCTTCTTCATCTAGAAATGGTGAGAATTGTAAGATATTGGTGCCTTTTGGAATTTGCTCTTCAGCTCTAACAGATTCTTCTCGTAGCCAAATTGTTTTCATTGAAGCATTGTGAAGATGATTGCTGTTGCTTTTTCTCTTTCTTCAATGCTGACTACAAGTGCTGCTGGTTTGTGTTTGCTCAATGCTCTGTCTACGTATGCCACTGTATTCATTTATCTGTTAAAGAGACTGAATCGTTCCCACTGAATAACAGCTTTCTTTTCTTCAGCCTGTATCATGAAGACTGACGAGGGTATATTCTCTTCGTCCGAGGCAAAGACTAGTTTCACTTGCACTGGCCACTCAGTTTCTGGTCGTTTCAACCACCCCAGTGTAAATCATGATGCTAACACTAGTTTTGTATCTTAACTTTCTCGCAATGATAATGGGTATATAAACAGCTGATTTTTTTAGCCTTTTGCATCCCCAAAATCAAATGACCATATTGATCTAATAACGAGATCTGTCCTGTAAATCTCTAAAATATACAGTAAAACATCACTTTTGTTATTCTCTCGTTTTGAGAAATGAATTTTTCTACTTAATCAAAAACTTCTTTTACTCCGCTTCCGAAAATCCATAACCCAACGAAGATCTCCAATGGAAAGCGAGTTTGGAAAATTTAGCTGCAGTTCCCTCCCTACTACAATTTTTTTTGGGGCGCTGAGGAAATTCGAAACCTTACAAGCGTGATTGTTTTTCTAAATGGTGATTCGTTACTGTTTCCACATTTTTCCCCTCGAACATCTTTCCAAAAATTGAGCATTTGAAAACGGCCATATTAACTTACCGCAGAACATAGCGTTTCTTGGTTCCCGGATCTGTTAGTCAGTTAAAATCAGAGCTGGAACATAAACTTTTACTTACTGGTTTTTAGCCGGGCCATTTTGATGAACATAGCCCACTGTTCATATTACAGCATTTGTTGCAGACACAATTATTAGTCATTCAACTACTCTATCAATGCTGCTTTGATTTCGAATTAAATGGTTCAGGCATAAATTACTCTGACACTCAAGTCCAGGTTGAATTTTGTGATGCAGATTCAATATAAGGTTGAATCATAAATTTTTCATATTGTATTATCTAGGAATTGCAAATTGCAGAGAGCAAAAAAATGCCCCTTAATTATAAGCGTCAATTGTCAAATTTGAGCCAATTTGATGTACACTATGGAACCAAAAAAGCTACGTACATCATGATTGCTGCTTTTAAAGCATGATTCGTGCTTCATAATCATGATTTGCGATAAGGCATGAAAAAAAGAGTGAAATTTAGAAGGTTTAAGAGAAATATCTTTCTAACTTTCTCCGGTTAAACAGAAAAGATGGTTAAACCGCTCTGTTCTTTCACCGTTTGCCAAGTTGTTACGCTACGAGAAGTCGGATTTTCATGGTCTAAAACACAAAAGCAACTCAACTTCAAATCCAGATCCAGTGCACAGTATGCATACAAACGTTACTTGAAAAATGATAGCTTCTGGGCCAAAAAATTGAGCCGAAGACCAACAAAATTCTCAAAAAAAATCAGAAACAATGTTAGTTACCGATGATTTCAATGATCAAAACCTCACTGGAGCGCATTAGAGTGGCTCATAACGCTTTCTCTTGCTACGATACAATTTCCAGAGGTACAGTAAGACGAATTCTCAAAAAATTGCGTTTTTTCAAGAAATGTTGCAAAAAATGTCAGTTTAAAGAAGAAAAGCAACTGTTTTCGTTCAAAGTGGTGCATCAATATGCTCCAGAAGTTTTTCTCTTTTTATCAGAATGTTGTTTTTAATAATGAAACGTGCGTGCGCATCTCCAGTGACGGAATTTTCAGAGTTTTTTGAATAAATAGAACAAATTTTCTTGAAAAAAAAACACAAAAATTTGAGTTTGGACAAACGATCACTGATGTTTTGGGGTGCAATACAATCAGATTGACGGAAATTGCGTTTAAAGAGTCCAAAAAAGCTGAAAGTTGTCGGTTATTTGGAAATTTTGAAAAATTACGGAGAAAAATTGCATTTCCTGGAAATTATTTTTCAACAAGGTAATGCTCTTGTGCATAAATCGACGATTAATGGCGATTTTTACCAAAAAAATGAGTGGCGATTTTTACCAAGAAAACGAGTTTCATGGTCTAAAACACAAAAGCAACTCAACTTCAAATCGAGATCCAGTGCACAGTATGCATACAAACGTTACTTGAAAAATAATATTTTCTGGGCCTAAAAATTGAGCCGAAGACCAATAAAAATGTCAAAAAAAATCAGAAAAAAAGTTAGTTACCGATGATTTCAATGATCAAAACCTCACGGGAGCGCATTAGAGTGGCTCATAACGCTTTCTCTTGCTACCTTGCTACGATACAATTTCCAGAGGTACAGTTTCTCTGGACGAATTCTCAAAAAATTGCGTTTTTTTAAGAAAAGCTGCAAAAAATGTCGAATTCTCAAAAAAATTGCGTTTTTTCAAGAAATGCTGCAAAAAATGTCAGTTTGAAGAAGAAAAGCAACTGTTTTTCGTTCAAAGTGGTGCATCAATATGCTCCAGAAGCTTTTCTCTTTTTAACAGAATGTTGTTTTTAATAATGAAACGTGGCTGCGCATCTCCAGTGACGGAATTGCCAGAGTTTTTTGAAAAAATGGAACAAAATTTCTTGAAAAAAAACACAAAAATTTGAGTTTGGACAAACGATCACTGATGTTTTGGGGAGCAATACAATCAGATGGACGGAAATTGCGTTTAAAGAGTCCAAAAAGCTAAAAGCTGTCGGTTATTTGGAAATTTTGAGAAATCACGAAGAAAAATTGCATTTCCTTGACGTTATTTTTCAACAAGGTAATGCTACTGTGCATAAATCGAAGATTAATGGCGATTTTTACCAAAAAAACCAGTGACGATTTTTACCAAGAAAACGAGTTTCATGGTCTAAAACACAAAAGCAACTCACCTTCAAATCGAGATCCAGTGCACAGTATGCATACGAACGTTACGTGAAAAATATTATTTTCTGGGCCAAAAAATTGAGCCGAAGACCAATAAAAATGTCAAAAAAAAATCAGAAAAAAAGATATTTACCGATGAATTCAATGATCAAAACCTCACTGGAGCGCACTAGAGTGACTTATAACGCTTTCTCTTGCTACCTTGCTACGATACAATTTCCAGAGGTACAGTAAGACGAATTCTCAAAAAACATTGCGTTTTTTCAAGAAATGCTGCAAAAAATGTCAGTTTGAAGAAGAAAAGCAACTGTTTTTCGTTCAAAGTGGTGCATCAATATGCTCCAGAAGCTTTTCTCTTTTTAACAGAATGTTGTTTTTAATAATGAAACGTGGCTGCGCATCTCCAGTGACGGAATTGTCAGAGTTTTTTGAAAAAATGGAACAAAATTTATTGAAAAAAAAAACACAAAAATTTGAGTTTGGACAAACGATCACTGATGTTTTGGGGTGCAATACAATCAGATGGACGGAAATTGCGTTTAAAGAGTCCAAAAAGCTAAAAGCTGTCGGTTATTTGGAAATTTTGAAAAATCACGAAGAAAAATTGCATTTCCTTGACGTTATTTTTCAACAAGGTAATGCTCCTGTGCATAAATCGAAGATTAATGGCGATTTTTACCAAAAAAACCAGTGGCGATTTTTACCAAGAAAACGAGTTTCATGGTCTAAAACACAAAAGCAACTCAACTTCAAATCGAGATCCAGTGCACAGTATGCATACAAACGTTACTTGAAAAATAATATTTTCTGGGCCAAAAAATTGAGCCGAAGACCAACAAAAATGTCAAAAAAAAATCAGAAAAAAAGATAGTTACCGATGATTTCATTGATCAAAACCTCACTGGAGCGCACTAGAGTGATTTATAACGCTTTCTCTTGCTACCTTGCTACGATACAATTTCCAGAGGTACAGTAAGACGAATTCTCAAAAAAAATTGCGTTTTTTCAAGAAATGCTGCAAAAAATGTCAGTTTGAAGAAAAAAAGCAACTGTTTTTCGTTCAAAGTGGTGCATCAATATGCTCCAGAAGCTTTTCTCTTTTTAACAGAATGTTGTTTTTAATAATGAAACGTGGCTGCGCATCTCCAGTGACGGAATTGTTAGAGTTTTTTGAAAAAATGGAACAAAATTTATTGAAAAAAAAAACACAAAAATTTGAGTTTGGACAAACGATCACTGATGTTTTGGGGTGCAATACAATCAGATGGACGGAAATTGCGTTTAAAGAGTCCAAAAAGCTAAAAGCTGTCGGTTATTTGGAAATTTTGAAAAATCACGAAGAAAAATTGCATTTCCTTGACGTTATTTTTCAACAAGGTAATGCTCCTGTGCATAAATCGAAGATTAATGGCGATTTTTACCAAAAAAACCAGTGGCGATTTTTACCAAGAAAACGAGTTTCATGGTCTAAAACACAAAAGCAACTCAACTTCAAATCGAGATCCAGTGCACAGTATGCATACAAACGTTACTTGAAAAATAATATTTTCTGGGCCAAAAAATTGAGCCGAAGACCAATAAAAATGTCAAAAAAAAATCAGAAAAAAAGATAGTTACCGATGATTTTATTGATCAAAACCTCACTGGAGCGCACTAGAGTGATTTATAACGCTTTCTCTTGCTACCTTGCTACGATACAATTTCCAGAGGTACAGTAAGACGAATTCTCAAAAAAAATTGCGTTTTTTCAAGAAAAGCTGCAAAAAATGTCAGTTTGAAGAAGAAAAGCAACTGTTTTTCGTTCAAAGTGGTGCATCAATATGCTCCAGAAGCTTTTCTCTTTTTATCAGAATGTTGTTTATAATAATGAAACGTGGCTGCGCATCTCCAGTGACGGAATTGCCAGAGTTTTTTGAAAAAATGGAACAAAATTTATTGAAAAAAAAACACAAAAATTTGAGTTTGGACAAACGATCACTGATGTTTTGGGGTGCAATACAATCAGATGGACGGAAATTGCGTTTAAAGAGTACAAAAAGCTAAAAGCTGTCGGTTATTTGGAAATTTTGAAAAATCACGAAGAAAAATTGCATTTCCTTGACGTTATTATTCAACAAGGTAATGCTCCTGTGCATAAATCGAAGATTAATGGCGATTTTTACCAAAAAAACGAGTGGCGATTTTTACCAAGAAAACAAGTTTCATGGTCTAAAACACAAAAGCAACTCAACTTCAAATCGAGACCCAGTGCACAGTATGCAAACAAACGTTACTTGAAAAATAATATTTTCTGGGCCAACAAAATGGAGCCGAAGACCAATAAAAATGTCAAAAAAAATCAGAAAAAAAGATAGTTACCGATGATTTCAATGATCAAAACCTCACTGGAGCGCACTAGAGTGACTTATAACGCCTTCTCTTGCTACCTCGCTACGATACAATTTCCAGAGGTACAGTAAGACGAATTCTCAAAAAAATTGCGTTTTTTCAAGAAATGCTGCAAAAAATGTCAGTTTGAAGAAAAAAAGCAACTGTTTTTCGTTCAAAGTGGTGCATCAATATGCTCCAGAAGCTTTTCTCTTTTTAGCAGAAAGTTGTTTTTAATAATGAAACGTGGATGCGCATCTCCAGTGACGGAACTGCCAGAGTTTTTTGAATAAATGTAACAAAATTTCTTGAAAAAAAACAAAAAAAATTTGAGTTTGGACAAACGATCACTGGTGTTTTGGAGTGCAATACAATCAGATGGACGGAAATTGCGTTTAAAGAGTCCAAAAAGCTAAAGGCTGTCGGTTATTTTGAAATTTTGAAAAATTACGAAGAAAAATTGCATTTCCTGGACATTATTTTTCAACAATGTAATGCTCCTGTGCATAAATTGAAGATTATTGGCGATTTTTACCAAGAAAACGAGTGGAAGGTACTGGAATGGCCTGCATACAGTCCAGATCTGAATCCTATTAAAAATTCATGGGCGATTTTGAAGCAACGATTACAAAGACTTTTTTGGGAAAATTTAGAAGAAAAATTGTATGAAATTTGGAATGAAATTGACGCAGAGGTCGTGAGCAATGTGTATAAAAACTTTACAAACCATCTACAAGACCTTAAAAAAGCTAAAGGTGTAACGACCCTTTATTAAAGAATAAATTTTAACTCAAAATCGTCTTGTGCTTTTTGTTTTTACTTGTCGTGGATAATTTACTATTAACTGGTTTCAATTTTCTATTGATGAAATTTCCTAAAACTAGCGAACACAAAATTTTCGCTTCCGGAGCTCCAATTTTGAAAAAAATGTGGTTCATCTCATTTTTTATTTCTGATTTTCGATTTGAGGCGTCTACAACAGATTTTTTGAAGAATTTGTGTTTTTTCTATAATACTCCACTCAACGAGACTCAAAATTTCATAAACTAAAATTGCTGAACTTTAGGTCAAAAAAGTGCTTTTCTTCTACTTCAAACATACCAAATGTAACAATTAGCGCCCAGTTCAATGAATTTACCGATTTGGTTCAAAGTTTCACCAAGCTTTTCATATTGTAGAATGAAAAATGACTTTGAAATGCTTGATATTGATCTTTATCCCTTTATTTAGCTATAATTTTATCCTCAGCGCATATTTCGATACATTATGCTCCATACATTAACTGTTTTAACTCAACAAACCGGCGTCACAGCACCAATCTCATTTGAGGAAGTATTACTTTAAGTACCAGTAGTTCATTAAAAATTCCTCGCCCCCTTCCCCCTTCCCCCCTCCCCGTCAACACACACGCACACATGCCCAAAAATGTGCGAATTGGGTTAATGAGTGTAATGGGGGACTTTGTAGAATACAATTTATCCCAATAAATTTCACCCTCAAAAAATCTACACGCGCAATAATTTCAAAAGCCATAAAACCCTAAATTGATGCAAGACTTGGGATTGATGGTAACAAGGAAAGAACTATTCAGATCTCTTGCTTCGAGTCCCAGGGAAAAAAACAATTACACTCCTTAAAGAAAAAGTACATAGAGGAAGTCACAAGCTGAATTATCAGGGGGAGAGAGAGGGTTATGGGGGGCAAGACTCGATAGATCAATGAGATAACCCCCGAAGAAGTTAATAGCAATCTTACCTCGATGCGACAGACTTTTCTTGGCTTGTCGGGTAGATTTGGGCGTCGTAACAACAGACGCACTATTTCGTCTCGAAGTCGCGTATCTCGAATTCTTACTAAACTTGTAGCAACATTTTCTGCTTTCCACGCAATGTTTGACAAAACCTTGAATCGAAAATACAAATATAATCAATATAGCAGATATGCTAACTATGAACCAAAGCCCAACTTGGGCTAAGGAAAATTTTTCAGTTTGCTCGTCAATACACGCTGAGTTTTGATGCATGGTGTAAAAAACCGAAAAGGAAGGCAAATTTATTTGTTGAGCTGCACTTTCGGATAAATTTCCAATTGAAAAATATAGTTTAACTAAACTATGCGACACATCTAGACTTACGACACTCATGTCGTCAAAACAAACTTCATTCGAAATTTGCGTTCCAATTTCTGTCGTATATGAAAATTGCACTGAGCATGTCTCGCCTTGTGATAAGTTTGCATTCGATATTAAGTATTCGGTTTCATTGGTCGCTAGAGGGCGGAAGTCTAAATATAAGCAGTTGGTTTCTGTAACTTCTAAATTTGTGGTCCATTGAAAGTTTTGAGGTAAAAATGGCTGATTAATTAAAGAATTAGGGCTATAAATTATTCCACTGTCAACCGACGTAACAAAATATTCATAATTTAAAAAATAACTTATTGGAAAGTACGAAACTGATATATTGAAACCTTTAAACTCTTTCAAAGCATCCGTCTCAAATTTAAGATTTATCTGTCGGTTCGATAAAACAAAAAGAAAATTTGTTAAGTTTTTACTGTGATTACCGCAAAACTCATAAGTTTCATCCAAATCAATTATCAATGAAAGTTTGTCGAATTCGCAAACATCGAATTTGGTGGGCTCTTCAAGGTCAAAGGCTAAAAATTCTATGACAATTTTGTAATTTTCTGGCACGTTTATAGTGTACACACATTCTGTCGATGGCAAGTAATTTTTTGGGAAATTTGGACTGGTGATAAAATCGGGCTGGTCAAATAATGAAAAATTTTTGGGGTCGCGATTGTAAGTACGAGCGCACTGGAGAACTGCAGCCCGCCCAAAAATATCGTAAAAGGTACTAGACATTAGAAATGAAATAGTTATAAACTTATAAATTGTTATGATCAGGGTTAAAAAGTCGAAAGTTTTCAGCCAAACTTTCCGAAACATGATTTGAGATGTTTAAAGAAAGCAGTTTTCAGCATTCGGACAAGTTATAAATATGAGAATTCCCTGTAACTTCAAAAATGATAAATGGAAGAGATGTCAAGAATTAATTCATGCTCAGCGAGATATTTATCACTCAACGATCCCTTAGACAAAAGTCAAACAGCAATTTTCAACGTGTGACCTCATTTTAAGTTTGGAATAAGTAATTTACATTGTTTTTGTTTCATCTTACAATGCAAATAAACCTGTTGAAAATGAGCTGTAATATTTTTATAAACTTTCGTCATGTGAATTTCTCACGTCAAAATAGTTGTAACGTTTGAGTGGTAATTGGAATATTTTCATTACTACAGACAGGGGTAAAAGATGGTAAATTTAACGCTCGGAAAAATCCAAAATTGGTAAGAATAAAACAAGCTTGGTATGTAATAATAGACGAGCCCACAAATTTACAAGGAAGAAAAAGGAAATGGCAATTAGCTACGAATTGTTTATTTTCACGCGCTATATCCTTTGTCTTGTCTTTTCCCATCGCACCCAAAAGCTAAAACGTAAACAAACATAGCCTGTGAATTCAGAATAACTTGTCAGCAATTTCTTAATTCATCCTTTTTTCCGTTCTTGTTATCCTTGCTTTTTCCTCTGAATAGGAAAATAGCTAACACGTTTACATTTCCTTTTCTCTTATCTTTTTTCTTCTTGCTTCTTGGTCTGTGGGGGGGGGGGGGGGGGTCATTTTTAATTTGTAAGTCAATTCAAATTCTGTAGCAATCCCCCCTTCCTTTTTCCATTTGTAGCCCAGGAAATCAGCTCGTTGCATTATATGTACCTCATTTTCCGGTTATCCTTCTAAAGCCATTACTTCACGTAGACTTTTGTTTTCCCTCAAACGCAAAAGCCAAGAATACCTTTTCCCAATTTTTGCATTCTTCTCCTTTGTTTATTCCCCAAATCGCCTCGAGCATCGTACCTGTTTAAACCTACGAAAAAAACAAAGGATATATATGGAAAATGATGTGCGTTTTTTTGTACGATTCCGCGCTTAGTAATGGCTTTTTATTCCCCTAATGTCCGTTTTAGCAAAGGACCAAAGCAAAATACTGGGTCGAATGTTTTGTGTCTGATTACATTTTTGTTGTTTCAGTCACGAAACGCGAATTTTGAGTTGGGTCTCCATTCAAGTTCATTTCAAGCGGATTTAGCATTTATCAGAAACTGCAGAGCAGAAAACAGCGGAAATTTTCCAGCCAATTTGCTTCAAATTCTAACTAACATTTTGTTGATTTTTTTTTCAAAATAAATTACCCCTTTGCCCCGGAGGCTAGGTGTTTTGTGAAGCAGCTCGGTTTAATCAAATCCCAATAATTATTGCCCGTTTCAACATATACCCTTCGAATGCAAAATTCGCGGGGGACTGTGCCTTTTTATTTCACGTTTCCGTTCAAACACACGCCACTATAGTCCTTTTGCTGCATTTGAACGTGTTTTAGTAACTTAGCAACACTGTTATGCCTTTACAGAGCTCATCAAAAGGTAAAAACGTAAGAAAAAACAGACTGCGTTTGGCGATTACTTTGATATTGCCTTTTATTACATTACGAAATGGCTCAAATTTGCGAGTGTAGCAAAGGATAAAACTTGCGTGGGTTAAATGGTCGAGGATAATGTATGCTAAATACTGAGCAAAAAGAAACACATTCAAAAGCCGCCGCGGTTACAAACAAAATTGAAACGTAACAGTAAATTTTAAAATGTAGCTTGCTCTTGACATGAAAGTTTAATTTTTCTTTTGAAGATTTGACGTTTAGCGCATCAAACAATAGAAGAATTTTGGTGACTGAAGTTTGTATTTTCAAGGCTTTGATAACATGAAAATAACAAAGGCCATTCCTAATTGATGGACGCTCAAGGATAGTGTTTGATTGCAACGCCGAAAAACGGTTGAAAGGCTCCGCATTTTTAATAACTTGAAGATGAAGGTATTATTGGTACAAATATGGATAGAAACTAGACAATAAATTGTAAATTTTGAAATTTTGGCAATTCTTTCGTTAAATTTATGCAACGATGGCCATGAAAACATGTTAACCAAATTTCAAAAGATCTAAATGCGGTCAAAGGAAATGTTGATTTCTTTTCATTTCATTAAAAATCCCTTGTAAGGAGAATTTGGTTGCTACGCCATAGTAAGTTGAGAGAAAAATATATAATCCAATTTTTGCAAACGACAAACTTGAAATAGCTAGACTAACTTTACTTTTTTAACTGGCAAAGAAACAATGACGTGAGGAGCAAGAAGGAATATGAGAAGGGGTTATAGAAGATGCCCAAGTTCGAAAGCCTTAGTTGACGAAATGGTCAGCTCAATAGGCTTGAAGGTCAGACATGCTTATTCGAAATTCGAACCTGTATTTTTACAGTAGTTGAAGTTGTTTACCCCCCCCCCCCTTCCCCGCGACATTGCACGACAATTGGTTGTCTTTGCGCATAATGAATGTTTCAACCCGTCAAGAGGCAATCTATAATTCAATAAAGTACTGTTTTCAGCTAGATGCATATCCAGAGATGTTTATTGAATGTGAACATAAAGTTTTCAAAAAATTTTTTTTGTAAAACGAAGGCTCGGTAATGTGCGTTCGCACAAAATGTTCCAACACCGCTCAACCAAACTTTCAACCTAATTGTGCACCAAATGAGGAAGAGATAGAAAACTTTCAAAAAATCTATCGTTGTCCAAAAATAATTGGTGTATCCATTTAAAAAATCGCTCTAAGCACTAACAACTAAACAAATGAAACAATAACTCATCAGAGAAACAATTGTACCTGACATTAGGGAAAGTCAGAGACGAGACAAACAAAATCAGACAACAATCAAATAAAATCAACAAGCATCGCTTGCGACCAAAACTCAATCTCTATCTGTTTTCTCTTTAAAAAACATAATGAAAAAAAAACAAAATAGCATCAGATAAAAACAAAATAACTTAATGACTTGCATTTCACAAGAAAAAATATGAGACCTATTTTAAGTGAAAATTATTAGCAAGAAGACAGAAAAAATAAAGCGCCAAATTATAATTTAAGTTTGCTGTTTTTGAAAACAATTAAAGTCACAGCCATGAAAGCATTTAGCTATCAACTGAATTCATTCGTTGCCTTCGTTTATAGCGTCACACAAAACCACTGAGACCTGTTAATATTCAGAATAGCCATCCTACGACAAAAAACGAGCAAATAAATGCAAAAGTCAAAAGGTAATCAATTTTGCGAGAAAACGGTATTGAAGCTTATAAGATCAAATTCTATTCACAAAAAATGGAATATAATCATTTGCACCTTATTTCAGCGCCAATATTGTATAAGGTGACAGTAAGAAAACCTCAGAATTTTGGAAAATATAAACAAAGAAAACGAAAACTTGTACTATCAGCAACAACAAACCATTACTTCTAGTCACGATCCACTTGAAAATGAATGTGACGTCTCTGTTTGCTGACACTACGCTAAAAAAAATGCAGAAACAAGATTGAAATTGTTAAATTTCAAAGTAATATATTTTTTTGAAAACAACTTTTCTAAAACCGCGAGGCATAACCTTTCCACACAAAAATTGCAGATAATTTAAATTTTTAGTGCTAAGACAAATAACCGTAGATGTTATTATTTGACTTGTATTTAATTGCACTCTGATTTGAAGTCCATCTAGTCTGTAGCTAACATAAAAAAAACAAAAGTATTTTAAATAATTCTACAACACCCAATTAAAATCTGGTTAATTTTTGAACTATACATTTTTACCACTAAACCAAAACTTGCCTTGCTCCTGCTGTTTATCCATTGCAAGAAAAATATTTCAAATACTACCTAAGTAGCTATTTTGACCAAAAAGTCATTATATCAGAAAAACATATTTTTTGGATACGTATTGAGCTTTATTAGCAAAAAAAACATTAATTATCGTCCGAAAGCATTAGCTACTCTTTTAAACTAGGTCCATTGATACGGAATTAGATCAGATTTAATTAGAATCTATGATAAGCCTACAGAAGAACGTCAAATGCTGGCAAAACTCAAGAACTAAGTAACAATTTATGAAAACAACTCCCTGCAGCCCTGGAAATCATGAGACTTACTCACAAAAAACAATATTGTTTCCTTGAACTTTAATGAAAATTAAGAGAACAATCGATTAATGGAAAAAACCTTATTGCATGGTAAAATTGAAAAGAAAATATTTCAAGAAAGAAAGACCTAAAACACAATCAGAATCATTTTTCACTGCAAAAATCATTTATGAGACCAAAACTGGCCTTGCTATTGCTTCCGGTCTGTTAAAAACACATAACTAAACTGCTCTAAAAACTCGTGGTGCAATAGTTTTTGGCAAATTAAACTCTTAATATATGAAAAAAAACTATGCAGCTCTTTGTAAATAGCTTGGTATAGCTTTAGTCTGCAAGAGTATTTCCAGAAAACTTTCTTAGATACCAGTAGTAGACAAGATCTGAGTAAGGGAAGATTGTGTCAGCATTTTTCTTGTCTGCACCAACGGTCAAAATAGACAAAACGGAAGAACAATGCACATTTGATGATATCTTTTATGAAAAAAGAAAAAACGGTAAAATTTCAAGAGACTTAGCTGAAACTATTCAACAAACTTTTTTTCAAACTATTCAACTGTTCTTTTAATCCTTAAACATAAAATCAATGAGAACATCTTTCGCAATTTTAGCAAAAATTCATCAAAAATTAAGCAAAATCTACCGAGATTGTGAACAAAACAACGGAAGTGGAGCTCAAACATTAAAAATCATTCAAACTTCCGTAACTCCTCGGAAAAACAAAGTAAAAGGAACTCTTTTTAATTCTTCATTTAAAGCTTGACAAATTTTCCAATGATACCACTCACAATCTTGTACGATAAGTATACGCATCGGCAAAAACAGATTTTAACAAAAAAACCGCTTGAGAATATGGTTCCTCCGCCAATAAAGTTGATCGGAAAAAACATTTCGAAATTGTGCTATTATTACGTGTCTTCAGATTTGAATCAATTTACGTGATTTTTTTAATGAAAATTAGTGTTTTGGTCTACATACTCATGGATCCCAACTAGAAAGTGAATGAAATTTTTTCCGAGAGGGAAAATATAAATGAAAAATTTACTTGAGGAAAAACGTTGATGAGCGGAACGTTGATGAATCTCTCAAAACTCTTTGAAATAATACCAAGTAAAAACGCAATCTTAAAAAATATGAATTATCTTTATGGATACGTATTGAGCTTTATTAGTAAAAAACCATCATGTATCAACTGAAGGCAATAGCCACTTTTTTTTAAATAAAGTCCATCAATACCGTTGTAGCCATTAAACAATTAGTTTTTGCAATATGCCAACGGAAAAATATCAAAATCAAATGCTTGCAAAACTCAGGAAATGCGTAAAAATTTAAGAAAAAAAATCCTGGGAGCAATGAAAACCCTGAGATTTACACACAAAACGCAACATTGTTTCCTCGGAACCCAATGGAAGACAAAGGGGCACTTAATTAGTTGAAAAACTTTTTTTTGGGATGACAAAAATTTAAAAGTATAAAAAGACAGACCTAAAATACAATCAAAGTCCTTTTTCATTGCAAAAATCAATTATGAGACCAAAAATCCTTGCTATCGCTTTGGGTTTGTTTAAAAAACTACTCTGTTCAAAAAAATCTCGTCGCAATAGGTTTTTTGGCGAAAGAAAGTTTTAATATATCAAAAAGAAACCATTCAATTTTTGTAATTTTTGGCCTAATAAAGCGATAGATTGTAATTCCAGAAAAATTCTTGAGAACCATAGGTAATGTAAAGCATATGTGAGATTTACTCAAAAAACACAATACTGTTTACTTGGACCTTAATGGATATTGAGGCGATATTTAATTAATTCAGAAAGAAAACTTTCTTTTGGCAAGATAAAACTGAAAGGAAAATATTTAAAGAAAAACAGACTTAAAAAACAATCAGAATTCTTTTTCATTGCAAAAATCATTTTCGAGACCAAAACTGGCCTTGCTATCGCTTCGGGTCTGTTAAAAACTTAAAACTAAACTGCTCTAAAAACTCGAGGTGCAATGGGTTTTGTGGCGAACGAAAATCTTATCTATATCAAAAATAAACCATTCAATTTTTTTATATATCGGCTTATTATAGCGATAGATCGCTAGAGCAATTCTAGAAAAATTTCTTAGGAACCAGAAGTAGGGTAGAGCATATGTGAATAAGAGAAGATTGTGCCATTAGTTTTAATATTTGCACCACCGCTCAAACTATACAAAGGGGAGGAAATACAAATTTTTGATGATATTTTTTATAAAAGAAAAAATTTGAAATTTTAAAAATTAGACCGAAAGTATTGCCAATACAGTTTAATCAAACTATTCAACAATTCTCTTAAATCTTTAAGCGTAAAATCAACGAGAACATCTTTCATAATTTACGCAAAATTTCATTAAAATTTACGCAAAATTTACCGAATTGTGAACAAAACAACGAAAGTTGGGCTTATACGTCAACACTTCTTTAAACATCCGTAACTCCTCGGAAAAAGCAAAACTGAGAAAAACCATCTTTTTAATACTGTCTTTTACGCTTGGCAAGCTTCCTAATGATACCACTCACTATCCTGTACGATGAGTATATCAATCGTCGAAAATTGATTGAACAAAAAAAAACAGTTGAGTATAAGGTTCTTCCCACACTAAAGTGGGTCGGAACAAAACACCGTTTCGAAGGTGTACTATTATAACGTTTCATAGTCTGCAGATTTGAGTCAGTTTTACTTGAACTCTCTTATGAAAATTAAGTTTTTGGTCTAAATACTCATGGATCACGATCAGAAGTTGAATGAAATTTTTCTTCTGAGAGGAAAAATGTACATGAAAAATTTATATGAGGAAAAATGCAGACGAGTGGAACTTTAATTGATCTCTCAAAACTATTTGAAATTGTACCAAATGTTTACGCAAACTTAAAATAATTCATAGATAAGGTAAATGGGGCCTTTTATGCAGCTATGAACAAAATAATTTTTTGAAAAATGACATTTGACGGTTTCAGCGACTGGGCAGCAAGCATAATCTGACCCAAAAAGGAGGTCATTGTGTGCCAAATGCAAAATTTGCCAATAACATTCTAATCAGATTTGACCAGTTAGAAGATTTGCAAGAACTGAAGGAAGCAAATTTTTACGATTCCTTACTTGATTTGCTCTGAAAAAATCTATATTCTGCTGCTAAAGTTGAAAATGTCAGAAATAAATTGAATTGAGCTATAGCTAAATTAAATTTACTTTTAACAAGTTTTGCTTCAATTAACTACTTTAGATGCTAAGTAACCGAAAAAAAACTCACTCGAATCAGAAAAGAATGTGCCAGTTTTGACAGTTTTTGAGTGGTGCCACGATCTCATTTAATCAACCCTCTTTAATTTTATCTCCTCTTAAAAAATGGAATGGTGACTCATTACATTCTCTTTTTGAAAATTCAGACCAAGGAACGCATGAAGAAACGAAGATTTTCATCTCAAAATTTTTTGGGTTTTTATAAAAACTCTACTATGGTATTCAATAACATTCACAAAACGTGCCTTCAAATAGAAGCGTCGCACTCGTACAATTGCATTTTATCAGTTATTCAGAAGAGCACACCTTTTTGTTTTCTGTCTGCCGTGGGTAATCAAAATTTAACCATAACATGTTAGGAACAAATTCTTAAGCTATTAGGTTATTTTCCTAAAACATATTTGCTTTGTTTAAAATGTTTGCTCAGTTTTATATACACCATAACGGCAATTGATTCAAAATGGTTCTGTAATTTTTTATTCTATCAGACCTAGGTTAATTCCGTTGTTTACTTTTAACTAACTTTAGTACCTAAACAGATCTCTTTGAAACGCTAAAAAGTGTTGGAAGTGAGAAAAATGTCAATGCATTCAGCCTCAAATTTTGATTGAATAATCAAACAATTGAATATGCCTCCTCATCGTTTGATTCGAGTTTTCAGTGACATTTCTTTTCAATATTGATATTGATCAATCATTATTAGTTGAAGAACAAAAATTCGGCTCATATAGTTTCTACCTTCCATTCCATGGAACGGTAGAGCAAAAATAGTATCAGTGTATAATGAATTACGGGAACTTTCTCAAGCTCGTGACGAAATATTTGTTCCTCTTCTTTTTTTTTACAGAAACCAGTCTTAAAAGTTAATTGTTCTGAGCCCATTCAGTGGGGGGAGGAACCAGATACTCAAATGGGGTGTTCGCTTCTTTTGTTAGTTCAATTTTGGCCGACCGATATATTCCTCGTAGAGAATCGTGAGCGGTAAAAACGTTTGCAATCTATACGATTCGATTTCTATTGGAGAATAGTATTTAAAATTTCTTTTCCCAATTTTGGTGTTTCTTGTGTCATTTAGAAAAAGTTCGTTTTCATTAAAAAGTCCTATTAAGGAAAAACCCCCCATTTATGACCAAGTGGGGCCCCATTAGAATTCGTTTTGTTTTCAGGGAATCATTGCTCATGTTTTTATGGCTTCAACAATGTTATGGTAAGTATTAATAATCGTATGTGCTTTGACTACATTTATTGCATTCTTCTAGCCCTGTGACTTAGCTCCGTTAACTGAAAGTGTATTTTTTCCTAGATATGATTAAGTTAACCTTAATAATGCTTTGAATGCATGCCTAATGGTTGTTGAGACTTCAAAAAAAGTTTCTGGAAAAAAATTTAGCGCAAACGGTTTTTATATTCATTTCTATGAACTTTGCTCCCTGTCTTACTGATTACAAGTTCATTAGCTTAATATTGAATTAAAATTTAGTCTTGGTAGCGGTTTTATCTCAACTCATGTTTTTATGAATTTAATGCTCCGAGTGATAATTAGACATTCGTTGATAAGCTTGGCTCCTTTGAAGACCTGTTACTTCATAAATAAATTGAAAGTTGGCAAAGGCGTAGAAAAGACTTTACGTTGAAAATAGAGAAGTTTATATATATCAGAGAAGAGCATGTATGTTTAAATGGTTTTTATACTTTCTTCTGGCAGTGATCTATCGAACTGTCGGTAATTGCCTGAATTTTTTGTTCCCTCTTGAGGTCATACGACTTATGTTGATTGATGAATGATCTCATTGGAGTCGACTTGCTGGCTTCCAGATATGAATTAACTTTTTAATTCTTTCTATTGAAAGCTATTAGATTACATGCATCTGATACTAAGAGTTGTCCTTCAAATTTAGTATTTTTTTTACATTAGTTCATGTTTGTTGGTTATCTTTAACACTAAAGTAACATTTAAGAAAAACTAAGTGATCTATTTAGTGTTGAAAGGAAAATCAATTGAACATATCCAAAATTGTTCACTGAACATCATATTTGTTAAAGTCTTCTGGTTTTCCCTGTAATTGTTGATCATTTTGTAGTCGTATTAATTGTATCTAATTTATGATTGGTCTAAATAACTTTTTCACTGAGACTAATGAACCCATTTAATGGGGTTAGTTAATTGCTAGTGGTTTTATTGATTTTGATTAAATTTTCGTTCGAATTTTCAGTTTTTTTTTAAACATTTTTTTTTTGGTTTTTTTTCTTCAACTTAAACTTAGTGAAATCAGTGATGTGTCCTATCAGTTTTGTTTCATTTGAACTTCAGTTTTTCAACCGGTTTTATGTAACAGCCGAAATTTTATATCTCGGACACTATGTGTTTCCTTGAGAACTTTGGCCTCCGTGCTTTGTGTGTTCGTAAACAGTTTGTAAATGTTTCTGTTTTTTTATCTTTAATTATTTTTTAATCTCGTCCTATTGCTTATTTTCACCAATGACATTTCCTTTGTTGAGTTATAACTAACTATATTAAAAATTGTTAGCTAAAAGCTAAAATTTTTTTGCCTTTCAAATCACTTGGTATAAAAGTATTGGATATTTTCTTGAATTTTACATTTTTTGCTTGTTTTTGTCGATTGTTCATCTTAGTCCAGCGATAGACAGCTCCCATCTGCTATGTAGTTATTAACGAAGGAATTTGTGTAGTTTATGTTTTATTTGATGGTTTTCTTGTTTTATCTACTTTTGCTTTTAAAAGTAGGTAATGAGTATTAGTAATAAATTTGTTTTTCTTTTCCTTTATTTTGTCGCTTATATTGCCTCCTATTCTTATTAATTGCAGGTATCATAAGCTCTTCAATTCGACGTGGCATTATACGTTTCGTATGTTAGTTTCAGATAGCAAGAACTTTTTCAAGCAAACACATATTTATGGATGTACCTTATATCTTCGTTTGGTTGACAAAAATATGGATGAGTGGGATCGGAACATTTTTGGCGAGCACACATGACCGAGCGCTCTTGTTCATCTAAGAGGAGCCATCTTATGACGTGATAAAATTTTTCTAAAAACTTGCAATCTATTTTACCGATTTTACCAGAATCTGATTTATCTCGAAAAAACTCGAGATTCTTAAAAGTACAAACACCGTGCAAAATTTCGGCGACATACTTTTATTTAGGATTACGCTGGAATCTGAGATTGATTGTAGAGTAATATGAAAACTTAGCTAGAATGCAACCTCTGTATCTCGGCATTTTGATAAAAACTGAAATGCGCTTTTTAATTTCCGTTTTTGATTCTTTTCCATGCTTAATCTGTTTATGTCTGCTGCTAAATGATGTCACATGGTAGTTTTCAATCTCAGTTAATGTTCATATCTTTTGAAACTCACAGCTAAGGTGTTCATTCCGCTACTTTAAATATCCTATTTTGTTCATGTTTAACTTTCTCGCCAAGAAATCGTGCAACCATTGTCTAAATCACAATCATTCTTTTGCTTGTCTTGTTGTAATTGGCATACAGAAATTCTGCTCTGTAGTGATTTGCAAACGTTGTGAGCGAAAATCAATTTTTGTGTTGTATCAAGCTATGATTGCTTTCGCGGTGCGAAATCACTCTTTACTTTGTCAGACTGATTTATTTTAATTCTGAGGCAAATTTTAGGCTGTTTTTGCACTGCGATTGCTAGTTTCAAATTTAAGGTATTGATTCACTGAGCAAAGGACTACATTTTGAGATACTCGTTCATTTAGCTAATTGGCAGAGCAGTAGCTAGTTGAAAAGAGATTCAATTAAAATTGAACTGCAAGAGAAATAAAATGAAGATTTGACAGAAATTTGATCACCAATTTGATCATACGTTTAAATTAAGTGAAAAAAGAAAAATCAGGAAACTGATTCCAAATCAGAGGAAGCAGACTGCGTGTAATGACTTATGATTAATGATTCATGACAAAAAAAAAGAAGATTTGAACAAACAAATATGATCTTGAAAATGAACTAAATGAGATGGGGTTTTACAAACCGAAAGGAACTAGATCAAAATTAAAGAAAACTATAATAAATGGCAATGCATATGAATTTACAATATATCACCATATATCATATTTTCCTCTCGCCAAAATAAACAAAATGCAGTTTTGTTTATAACAGGAGATTAGTAAAAATAATTGCTGATTATTATAAACAATATAAAATTGTTTTCGAGGTGTTTTTGAATGCACTAATTAATCTAAGTCGGAATCTGTTGCGTATTTTGCCTCTTTTACGGTCACACTTAATTAAAGTTCCTCATAATTGGGCGGGAAATAATACTGGTTTAGATAGGGTGGATCCGGGGATCAATTTCCTAATTGGAGATCAGAGGTGGGTCCTGCGGGGTTTTGTGCAGCTGTCTTTTAAATTGTTGAAATGATGGTTCTCTTTGCGTTTTGTTCTTTTTTCAATAGCTGGTGACGTCACCATCTTGATGGTGCTCTACTGGTTGAGAGAGTTGGGGAAATAATAGGTTCCTCCGATGCCGTGATTGAAGACGATGCTCTTTTGTTATTTGCATGGTGATTGAGTTGTCGTCATTGTTAGTTTTTTCGCTGATTCTTTAATAACATGCTCCGCGTTTGTAGGTGTGGATTGTATGATTGGAGTTTGCGGCACAATTTGAGATGTTAATTATAGTGGTTGGATTTGTCGCGCTGGTACTCTCTTTTTCTTCGGCATGGTCGGCATGCGGCCGAAACGCAACTTGAGTTGTCTGTTATGTGTCTGTGTTTTTCCTTTTTCCCCATCAATTTCTTTCTCTCATTTCGAGCACGTTTGGCAATCAAACTGTCAGTTGTTTTGCCTGTAGGTGCCGTCGGTCACCTGTCGGCATAGTCTTTCAAGTCCGTCTGTCGTTCGACTTTGGCTCCAAACTTGGCTAAATCTGAATTGCGAATGGTGACATCGCTTTTGCCGGGCTCTTTTTTGATGGAAGTATGTTCGTCGCTTTTAATAAGTGAAGGTCCCTGTGCGAGCACTTCTTAAAGTCCATCTAAATTTTTCTTGGAGCGTTTGTTCTATGGAATCTTTTTTTGCCAATTTGAGTGATAATGAAGCTTCTGTTCATGGCACTGGAAGATCTATTTTGGGGGTGTGTCATGACTATGGGTTTCAAGTTCAGGTCATTGTTTCGTCTTATGCTGGCCTTTTATGTTTGTGCATGTCTCCTGTTTTCAAAGTCCGCATCAAGTTGATTGCAGTCGTCCTCTACAATTAGCTCGCGTCAGCGAACTGTTCCATGATCTAAATTTTTATTTAAAATTGGTTCTTATGTTAAAGTATTTTGATTCGTTTCTGTAGATATTTTACTAAGGGATTATTAGCATCAAGTTCAAAATGTGGCTCAAATGGTGTAAGATTGATTGTCGTTTGATGACATATTTGCAGTTGGTAGATGATCGAACTTATAGAAACCTTTAAATACAAGTTCGTTTGCGCTGCTGACGACTTTGAATTGTTTGTATTAGCCTCTCAACTAGGCCAATAGCTCTGTGGTTGTGAATTGGAGCTTCAATGATTTGTTAGATTTTTTTTATTACAAAGTACTTTAATTTGCTGTCCAATTTGACACTTAGCATAATCTAATCTTTTTCCGCATGGTATGTCATACAGTAACACATACTCTTGAAGAAAATTCAGAACGTTCCGGACCTTCGCTCTATCAAATCCTTCCGTCAATGAAATTTTTGAAAAACGATCTGTACATGCAATTAATTAAACTTCTGGCTCTTTTTCGTTATCAATTGGTCCACCAAATTTAATTTAATTTCTTCATTAGGGACTTTTCATAGCTTTAAGGGTGCCCATATGCTAAAAGGAATGATAGACTTTTATTTGTTACCAATTTTTGCACAGGGGTTGCACTTGGGCGTCTTTGATAAGAGGTCTCGGTGCATGTATGGCAATCATGCATTGACGGCCATGTCAGTCATTCCCCAACTCCCAGGGTATGTCGCATGTGTTGATTCAATGTATGCGTCCCTGATAGACTTTGCAATCGCCATTTTGCCATCGACACAAAAAAATCCGTTTTTAGCGTGTAAATCCTACCAATGAGTGTGTATATATGATTTGATTTGCCTGCATCGATCTTAATTATCTTTCATAATTCAAACTCTAACCTCGTTCCAAATTGCGTCTTTGGATGTTAGACTTGCCATCAGGCTGCGATAGAATACTTTTGAGAGAGCGAAGTTCAGTGAATCTGTATAGAGGTCCTCTGAGGATGGTGTGTTTGTGACGTTTTTCGTGTGTGTTCCAGGCGTCGAGGGGTTAGTTGTGTTTTGCGGCGTAAAAGAGGATCAAGCTTCATCCGCAAAACTTACCTTAGTTGTCTGTTGAATAGTGTTTACAGTTTCATCATTGGAGTTAGACATCATTAAGAAAGATCAAAATGATTGGGCTCTAATTTCGAAGTTTGAAATATTTGAAAGCCACCGATTTGCTGAACAGTTAGAGGCAAAAAACGAGTTTGGAATGTGAGCTGCGTTGTTATAAAATGTAGAATTACAATAATTTGCTGTTAATTTGCTAATGATGTTGTCGTTAATCTTGATTTTGGAATGTTCTCGCTTTCGCGCCGCGAATTCACTCCAAAACTTATCAATCATTTTAAAGTCATTTAAGTCCAATTCAAATGCCGCATTTTGCTCTGCGAAATCCGTATAGTCTTTGGAATTTAAGGGAAAGGGTTTTGCGCTGCGTTTTATGGCTTCTCATTTAGCGACAATATATTGTTCGTAATAAGTCTATATATTAACTGCTTCTTGTTGTTGATCACGCAAAATATAGTCTACCAAACCCATATTTGAACCATAGTGATCAATTGAGAATTTGAAGGAAGTGAAAAATTGACCCATCTGGTGAGGCGGCTATTATATGACGTTTTTGCTCTTTTTTTTCCGCATAATGGATAGTAGGTCTCTATGATCCGTGATAACCTTAAAACAATTATCATAAAGATGGTACTTAAAATGTTCAATTGATGAGACTACGTCCCGTCATTTGAGTTCAGTAATGCTGCTTATTTCTCCAATTGTTTTGAAGTAACCTAATGCAAATGCTATCATGTGCCAAACATCAAGGGAACTCTCTTCAAGTGCGCATCCATGGCCTTTTCTAGAGACATCACATTTAATTAGTTTTTCTAAAATGTTATTAAAATCTTTTTTTTCTGTTGCTTCAGCAATTTTTTCTCAATCTGGTTAAAATGTTTTTCGAGTTCATCTGTGAAAAAAATCATATTTTTCTTTATTAATGGTCGCAAAAGGTGCCAAACTTGAAAAGGATTGGACATAAATTTTCCAAGGTAATGAGCAGAGCTCATATGTGATCTTAACTTTTAAAATTTTGTAGGCGAATTGAGTTGCTGAATTGCGGCTGTTTTGGTTGCCATTGGAGTTATTCCTGGTTGTGTGATACGGTGTCCGAGGCAATCAGTTTGGTTTTTTGCGAAGTGGCGTTTTTCTAGATTAATTCTAAGATTTTCTTCGTCTAACTTTATGAGGCATATTCTAACAAGTTGTAAATGATCTCCCATGCCTCCTCTGCTTATTAATAAAATATCATTCAAGAGACAAAAGGTGCTAGTAAGACCGTTCATTGTTCAATCATTAGCTTTCTTAAATTCGGGTGGCAAATCAGTTAGGCCATAAAATCCCGTTTTGAAGCAGTAAGTGCAGTCATATCGCCGCTATCTGAATTGAACTTACAATGGCGTGCCCCATAACCGTGTAAATTAAGTTGATTACACGCGTATTGCCAACCCAACTTTAAAAAACATGCGGTCTATTGCGGTGCGTTTGACTGTGTTTGGGAAATTGTTTGAATTAGTGAATCAATGTTTGGCATTTGTTATTTGCTTTTCCGAACCGATTTATTTACGCTGTTGAGTCCCAAGCTAATTTGAAACATTGATCTTTCTTACTGTTATTACTATGGGTGAAATAAACAATTGATCGGAGCAATTTGACAAATTTTTGATATGTCCTTGATTCAAAAACTTTTCAAGGTAAATTGGTAATTTTTGTTTTTTTTGGTGATTTACTTAATAGTTTTTGTGAAAATTCGAGTTTACTGTTTGATGCTTTGATTTGTCAATTCGTGTTATCAGTTCGGGGAAATCTTTCACTTTTGGCTGTTTTATGGTACAATGTAGGTCGATATTACTAATTTCAAAGTTAGGGCAAGATTTTTGCGTAATTGTTTTTCCTAACTGGTCGAATAGATTACGTCCTAGAATGGGTTGAAATCCGTCTGCAACTACCGTAATTTTTGCTCGGGGAATTCGCCAATCGTCAAAAATAACGGATGTTTTCAAAGGCCCCAGAGTTTGCACAGTGTTGTTTGAAGAAGAATAGAGTTCCAGCGGCTTTTTCTCTGACTATTTTCCTTGAATACAATTGAACATTAGATGCTTAGCAAGAGAGAAATTAATGATTTTCCACCCACTGCCGGAATCAAGTTACAGTCTGTGTTGCCAATTGTTATTTTGATGTTTTGCGGTGCGATTGAGTTGGAATTAATTTGTTCTAATACTGCGACGTAATAATTGTCGGAAGATTTATTTTGTGAGTCGTATTGTTCGCTATAGTTATTGAAATTGACGTTTTTGTTATGTGAATTGTCTATATTTTCGTGATTCGCAAGGCTGATTATACGGCTACTTACTGTGTAGTTTTGTTAATGTTTTGTTGTCACAATTTTGTTTTTTAGAAGCTCCCAGTGGTTACATTTCATTCCCAAGGCGGGGCAAACCTGACGATTTGTGGATGTCCAGTTCTGCTCACAGTTCCGACAAAGGCTATTGGTTTCGAGATTGAATCTGTTTCTGTTGCACTGTTGTGTACGGGTATTCGCGCCGCGAAATCGAGTGAATTGTTGGATCACCTTT
The DNA here is from genome assembly GCF_964194025.1 of Convolutriloba macropyga. Lineage (NCBI taxonomy): Eukaryota > Metazoa > Xenacoelomorpha > Acoela > Convolutidae > Convolutriloba > Convolutriloba macropyga. Next base: position 20,677,464 of record NC_134474.1, read on the forward strand.
ATACCGCTGGTGTTGTTGGATGATATTCTTTGTTGAATTCGATGGCCTTTTTTATTGTTGACAGCGACGCTGAGAGCTCTTTCAGGTTCACATGTATCTCTCACAAATTCGCGTTGTGCGTCATCTTCTAGCAGCTTTGTGATGAAAATGCCCCCAATTTTAGCCTCATCTCGAATTGCGAAATCGCAATTTTCTGCGAGTTCCTTGAGAGTGTTGTAAATTTGTTCCTTGTCTCTCCTTTCTTTTGTTTTCTGAAAAAAAACATAACGATCGAATGTAATATTGCGGGCGTGAATGAAGGCGTGTTCTAACATTTCCCACAATTTTAAGGTCATGAGGTCGTAGACATTGTTGTGGGGAAAATTTTGTGTAAAAAGTCTGCGGCCCCCAGTACCGATACTAAGGTAGAGAGAAAAGCAATTCTGATTGCGAAGTGTCCACGGTTGTTCCCCACAGAGTATTTCTGCTTCGGTTATTTTCTGACATTTTAGGTTCCATTGGGGTTTGAGTTGGCTCTTCCGGATTTGTCTTTCCGTTTCTCTCTGTTTTTTTTGCATCTTCAATTGGTGCTTTGTATTTTGGTTCGGATGGTAGTCGAACGGGGATTGGTTTTGGCTAGAGGAGTGTATCCAGTGTTATACTCTCTCGTGCCAGATTGACTAGAATTCTCCATTTTTCCCATCTTATTGGAGGGTCAGATGCTGCTCTCTCCCAAAACGTTTCCATAGATAAAAGTGTTTTTTGCGATTCGCGAGATGACCGCGCCATTGTTTAATTAGCAAATTGGCAGAGCAAAAGCTAGTTGGAAAGAGAAAGAAAATGAAGATTTAACTGAAATTTGATCACCAATTTGATCATACATTTAAATTAAGTGAATAAAGACAAATTAGGAAGTTGGAGGCAAGTCAGAGAAAGCAGACTGCGTGTAAAGACTTATGATACATGATTCAAGACAACTATATTATAGAAGATATTAGTTAATAAATATGATCTTGAAAATGAACTATACGAGATGAGGTTTTACAAACCGAAATGAACAAGATTAAAAATAAAGAAAAATTTAAATAAATGGCAAAGCATTTCAATGTACTATATATCACTATATATCACAGTAAACCACTACTGAATTAAACTTCAACAAAATCATTCTATTTGCCATGCGAAGCGAGCTAGTACTTCTAATGGGCCAAATCACCCCTCGAATCTAATCTGTAATTTTAATGGCCTGAATCACCCCGCGAATCATCGCTAGAAAAGTATTTCGTCTAAACGCACAGCTGAACACGAACAGGTATCGTAGCAACAATTTGCGTACGACATAAACAATCAGGTAACCCAGAGACATAACTTTATATTAAAAAGCCCATCGGAATTATCTTCAATTAGGTTCAGGACACAACTGTTCAATGCTTTTGATAATGAGATACATTTTCACGAAGAACGACGGATTTAAAGTGTATTTGCTATTGCTACACTTTTGACACAACGTTTCTTTCTGATTTAAACTGAATCCTATCAGTTATAATTGAAAAAAATTGCGTCTGTTTCAGTTAACTCTTTCTGTATTATAACAAACGCGAATGTAAAAGTCATCAAAGTTTCATTTTTCGTAACCATTGTTTCTTCTTTTTGTCCTCGTGTCACTGTGTGACTATACAAATGGAGAAAAATTTGTGTGTACTCTTAAAGTTTTTTACTTAAAACTTTTGACTTTTGTTATGACAATTCATGCAATTACATAGAGCAAATAAGCGATCATAACTTCAATTTGCGCTTCAATCGGATTTGATCCTTGGGTTAACAGTTGCTCCCTGTCTCTGGTTTGATCCTTAGTCTATTTTACTTGGCTTGAAACGCTTAGAATTTCCTGTAGGTCCCATTAATAATAAAAATAATAATAATAATAATAATAATAATAATAATAATAATAATAGTAATAATAATAATAATAATAATAATAATAATAATAATAATAATAATAATAATAGTAATAATAATAAAAATAATAAGAATAATAATAATAATAATAATAATAATAATAATAGTAATAATAATAATATCAGTAATAATAATAAAAATAATAATAATAATAATAATAATAATAATAATAATAATAATATTAATAATAATAATAATAATAATAGAAGTAACAATAATAATAATAATTGTGATGGAGGAACCACGATTCCCCAGGGACTTACATTAAAGCTCATATACTTGTCATCATACTAATACTAAGTGCAGTATAATCTGTTAGCCATTTCAGTTATCGTTGCATCCTACGCGATGCGTACTTATTTTAGTTGAACTTAAACAATCGTTGATGTTAATCAGAGCGGTACGGACTGGTACCGTCTAGCTTCTGTCACTTATTCTTGAACTCATTTGAAATTGACTGAAAGATATAAAACAGAAGTGAACCGAATCTCGCGGTAAAGGAGAAAATTCAGTGTTAGTCCCTGATCGTTTTCATCTCCTCATAACATGGCGCAGCCAATGAAATTCCCTATCGCTGTACCCTTCTTCTGGGAAAGCGGAGCCAACCCATTAAACGAGTGGCAAACCATGTTCTCCACATTTAAAACGGCTGTCATAGCAAAAGAGAACATGCAGGTGGAGCAACTACTAAGAAACAAACCAACACTAAACGACCTCTTCTATCCGACAATTCCATCATACGAGAAAAGAAAAGAAAACTCGAACGAAGAAGAGGACAGAAAAAGAGAAATCAGAAACGAGCGACGAAATGTCGACTTGGAAATTGAATGCAAACACATTCAAAATAGAGGACCCATGATCGATAAATATACGTGGGACGAGGCAGACCCCAAAATAAAAGTGTAATCTACCTTTCCTTCGGGACCGAAGCAACCCGAATATTCCATCAAAGAAATCAGCAAACAATGATAGACCTGTGCTCAACAAACGAACTAGTCTATAAACAAGGATTGACACTTACACGCCCACGCAATCTCACATTCGACAGATTCCCGTTAATAACCGTTCAACAAAACGGAAACGAAAACATGGAAACCTTTTTCAGTCGTCTAAGTGAGTTAGGTTCGAAGTGTGCCCTGGGGAATGTTGAAGAAGACCTTATTAAAGACTTGTTCATAGCGAAAATGAATAACAGCACCAGCACCATACAAATGGAACTCTTATCTGAAGCTCGCACCGCCGCACAAGTACTAAACTTTACCCTGTCCAGAAAATGAGGACAGGAAAATCAAAAAAATATATTGCGATTCGATCATCTACAACAAACTGGAACACACAAGTGGGCGCTATCTCAAACAATCCCCCACGACAACAACCAGTAAGGCAACAACAACCAGTACAACAAACAAACACAAACAAGGAACTATGCTGGAGTTGCGGAGGAATATTTACCCCGGGACGCATCGCACAGTGCACAGCTAAACAAGCACAATGCAGCATCTGCAAAAAGACAGGTCATTTTGCTAAGATGTGCCGTTGCAAAAAACCCCCACTCCCTCAAAGAAGAAATCAACCTCGAGGAGGGTGCCGACGGCCCCAGGGACCAACTCAAAGTCAACTTCGAGTGCGTCAAATACAGGAAAATCTATAAGAAAAAGGCCATAACGACCACACCGAAGAAGAATCAGTGGATCCCGAATCAGCACTATAATTCGTGAACTGACAGAGGACTGGGCAGAATCACATAATCCCCAATGCCTTCAGTCCAATGAAAATCTCGACTCTAAACAAAATACACCCGGAAGAAATATGGGTCGAAACAACAACAGCCAATTACCAGATGGTTCACTGGCTCGCTGACACAGGATCCCCGAGGAGCTTCCTAACTCTGGAAAAAGCGAAAGATATTATAAAGAAACACCCCAAATTAGCACTTCAATCTTACAAGAGCCCAACACAATATAGATGTTTCAACAACAACAACAACAACAACAACAACAACAACATCAAAGTAGGAGGAACATCACAACTTACCCTTCAATCAGGATCCTAGACAGCTCGAGACTGCCAAGTAATAGTTGTTCAACTTAAAACAAACAACCTAATGGGGCAGGACATCCTCCAGAAACTAGGGATCTCATTACAACAACGCCCCCAAACAGTCCCCAGGTAACAACATTAACTCAATTTCACACATTGAAACTGAAAGAAATATCATCAAGCGGGTACTTAGAAAATACCCACATCGTTGTACGCAAATTGGCAAATCAAAAACCACATCGCCAAATCTATCTTCAAACAAAATCATATCCCCAACCAACAAAAAGGAGGAAGGGTACACCTACACCTACCTGAAAAAGTAGAAATTGAATTAGACAAAATAATTCAAGACAAACAAATCATTGAAATCGAAAATTGCCCGGACGACTTATTCGTAAGCCCGGTTGTAATCAAAGTGAGAAAGGACAAATCTATAAAACTTGCCTTATATTCAAAAAAACTGAACAAGAATATTCATAAAAACAAATATCAGATGCAAAACATAGACCATCTAGTAGACGCCTTTGCACTACATATATCGCAAAGACAAAACTACCCAGGGCTATTTTGGTTTTCAAAAATTGACCTAAAATTAGCCTATAGACAAATCCCATTAGACGTAACAATCGCAAAACACTGCAACTTTAGCATACTAGGAGGCAGAGCAACGGGAACATATAGATTCCTTAACGGCTTCCATGGCCTCACCGATATGCCGGCAACGTTTCAAAAAACCATCGACAAAACATTAGAAGGCATATCATCTAAATTCACCTTTCTAGACAACATACTAGTAATAACAAAAGGAACAATAAAAGAGCACGAACTGGAACTAGAAAAAATCCTACAGAAGCTACAATAAGCCTCCAAAAGTGTGAATTCGCCAAAAATAGGATTCATTATAACTCCCACGGGAATTACCCCACTGGTAACAAAAACAGAAGCAATAATGAAATTAGATAATCCAAAAATACTTAATTAGCTCCGCTCGTTTCTATGGAGCGTACATCACCTAACGAAGTTCATCCCGAACCAGGCCAAACTACCAGAACCGCTCCGACCATTACTTAATAAAAACACCACAACAAAAAACAAAAAATTAGACTGGAAAGAGGAACACACATCTGCATTTAACAAAATAAAAACAAAATACATCAAATAACTGAAAGCAAGCATTTCGATACAACTAAACCCACCCGAGTAAAATGCGATGCAAGAGCAAAAAGCTTGGGGGCAAGTATTGAACAAAAACACAAGAACACATGGCACACTATAGCATTTGCCTGCAGATTCTTAAATGACCATGAATCCAGATACAGTACCAATGAACTAGAACTGTTAGTAGTAGTATGGCCACTAGAACATTTTAAACACTATCTCTACGGGACTGATTTCACTTTACAAACAGACCATAGAGCACTTCTATCCGCACTAAATGAAAACCGAGGCAACAAAACGTATCAAGGCCGACTTACATGTTGGTTAGTTAGATTACTCCCATTCCATTTCAACCTGGAACATATCCCGGGGAAAAATATGGGATTTGCCGACTACTTAAGCCGTCACCCCAAAAACAAACCACCTCCTCCCTCAGAGGATGACACTAAATACATAATTAAATTGATAAATGATTTCATTTTTGGCCTAACCAAAAATCCGATCGAAAATACATTGGCCAATAGAACACTAGCAGACAAATATCAGCCAATTAACAATGCAACGAACAATTATCCGCAAGCGAATAATTTCAACAACGCTTTTTGAATTAACTCTAGTGAATTCAAGCTGCCTTCCGTTACATCTACTTCTACCCTCTCAATTCCAAATTCAAAATTCAATCAGAAATTATTACACAATTCAAACTCTACAGATTATATACCTTTAAATCTTACAAATTCAATTTATTCAAAATCAATTTATCATAATTCCGTTTAAAAATCTACAAATCATCATAATCCCAAACTTACAAATTCAATTAATTCAATTTCCACAAATTCCACTTATACAGAGCAAAGTTATCAAAATTATACATATAATTCCAAAACAAAGAATTAAATTGATCCCCAGGGACAAGTTAACGTTACCACTCGCAACCGACCTCACCACAATACTTTTGAACAACAAATATCAAAACGAAGAGGGCCCCCAACAAACCCAAAAGCAAAATGTCAGCCAATAAACGTAGTACACAAACAATCGCAACACAAACTGAAGACAGCTCAAACAAAGGCCGGGGTAGATCGCCTATTATATCAGATCCATCTAACCACATATTCCCCCTAAGAAATGCTAATAACGTGTCACAATACCGCAAAAACTTGGCTCAAGTATTCGGTGAGGACTTCGTGGCCGAAGCCACCTCCAGAGACAAAACAATGGCGCCCATTATTAAGTTCATTAGAGAGCGCAATTGGAAAACTTTAAAGAGAACAAGTCACTATTTTCACTCACTCAAACGAGATCTATCAATTACTCCTTCGGGATGCGTGCTTTACGATAACCGCCTTATGGTCCCGTCACAATTAAAACAACTCGTGATAGATTCTTTACATCAAACTCATCCGGGCCAAAACGGAATGCTTCGACTAGCTGATTTAGTGTGGTTTCCCGGGATCCATCGGAACGTAACCACCAAAACCCAATCATGCGGTGACAGCATCAGAAAAGGTAAAAACCTAAAACAACTAAAAACAAACAATTCCCTAGAGACACTGCCTAAGCTCACAGAACCAAATGAAGAAGTCCAATAAGACTTTGCAGGACCAATTTCTTTTAGAGAACATAAGCAAAATTATTATATCCTGGTTTCGGTAAGTTTCCCTCACGCACAAGTCTTCAAAGACGGTGATACGGAAACGGCATTAAACTACTTATCCGAATATTGCCAATTCCACGGCATACCCCGACCAATAAGATGCGACCAAGCCCAAGCATTTAAGGCACTCGAATTTGAGACATTTTGCAAAAATAAAAACATAAAACTAATTCTAGCACCCACGGGCCACCACAGGGCCACGGGAATGTTCGAACGTCTTATTCAAACGATAAAACGAAGAATAGCCGTAATGGAACATGACCCCTATTGTCATAATCCCCTATTGTCAAAAATCTACAAATCATCATAATCCCAAACTTACAAATTCAATTAATTCAATTTCCACAAATTCCACTTATACAGAGCCAAGTTATCAAAATTATACATATAATTCCAAAACAAAAAATTCAATTGATCCCCAAGGACAAGTTAGCGTTACCACTCGCAACCGACCTCACCACAATACTTTTGAACAACAAATATCAAAACGAAAGAGGGCCCCCAACAAACCCAAAAGCAAAATGTCAGCCAATAAATGTAGTACCCAAACAATTGCAACACAAACTGAAGACAGCTCAAACAAAGGCCGGGGTAGATCGCCTATTAGATCAGATCCATCTAACCACATATTCCCCCTAAGAAATGCTAATAACGTGTCACAATACCGCAAAAACTTGGCTCAAGTATTCGGTGAGGACTTCGTGGCCGAAGCCACCTCCAGAGACAAAACAATGGCGCCCATTATTAAGTTCATTAGAGAGCGCAATTGGAAAACTTTAAAGAGAACAAGTCCCTATTTTCACTCACTCAAACGAGATCTATCAATTACTCCTTCGGGATGCGTGCTTTACGATAACCGCCTTATGGTCCCATCACAATTAAAACAACTCGTGATAGATTCTTTACATCAAACTCATCCGGGCCAAAACGGAATGCTTCCACTAGCTGATTTAGTGTGGTTTCCCGGGATCCATCGGAACGTAACCACCAAAACCCAATCATGCGGTGACAGCATCAGAAAAGGTAAAAACCTAAAACCACTAAAAACAAACAATTCCCTAGAGACACTGCCTAAGCTCACAGAACCAAATCAAGAAGTCCAATAAGACTTCGCAGGACCAATTTCTTTTAGAGAACATAAGCAAAATTATTATATCCTGGTTTTGGTAAGTTTCCCTCACGCACAAGTCTTCAAAGACGGTGACACGGAAACGGCATTAAACTACTTATCCGAATATTGCCAATTCCACGGCATACCCCGACCAATAAGATGCGACCAACCCCAAGCATTTAAGGCACTCGAATTTGAGACATTTTGCAAAAATAAAAACATAAAACCAATTCTAGCACCCACGGGCAACCACAGAGCCACGGGAATGTTCGAACGTCTAATTCAAACGATAAAACGAAGAAAAGCCGTAATGGAACATGACCCCCTATTGTCCTCAGCAGATTTACCTACTATAGTCGCTAAAATCATTGACTCGATAAAACTAATTCCTCACACAAATACTAAAATAAAACCATTCGAAGCACACTGCGGTAGACCACCCAATACAGAACTGTCGAATATCATTACAAAGCCATCAATCAAAAACTTATCATAAAATAAATTGAATAACTTAGCTTCAGATCAAGAGACACTCCGTCACCCAGCGCTCCCCAGGGAGCTCATATGGGACTGGGACAACGATTCGAAACCCGAACTGGACATTCAATACAAAGACCAATCCAAGCCGGCCCGAAGTTCAGACTCCAACGGCTCAGAGAACGCGCCGCTGCTTAGCCACACGCGCGTTCCTGGTAAGATAATTCCCGATCGCCTTGAAATAACATTTGGAGATAAAACATCAACAGTAGTATTTATCAAGAAAAACGTTGCACGTAAAACGATTTCACGTAAAGCACTAGAGCCCCGAGGTACATTAAAATCAGAATGGAACATAATAGCCGACGGAACAATAACACACTTTTCCCCCCGCACAATAACCTTAGATACGAACACAAGAAAAAACACTGTTATTCGAAAAAAAATGATTTGGCAACAGTAACTGAAACCAAACCATTAGAAACGATTGAAAAACCTAGATTACCTCACATGGTTGCATGTAAAACGGTGGGGAATTTAAACGTAATCAGGACAAAATAAAAAAATTTTGTCTAGAAGAAAAAGGCTAAACTCGCTAGAACAAAGAATCCCTCCAGCTAACAACAACAAAGCAAAGCAACACAATCAACCGCAACCAAATGGGCCACGAAGAGGTCCTCCCACTCGCAAGAGGTCGTCGCAACAAAAGGTCGTCGCAACAAGAACAAAAAAGACCTCGTATAACGCGTCAAGCCAGGCCTCAATCCAAAACGAAGTCCACCATGAGACCAACATCCCCAGGCACAAACACCCGTCCACAATGGCTAAAGAATGCGCGCAACCGCATTAATAAGAAAACACCCTACAATGACTTCGACACAAAATCGAAAAAGGCAGCAATCCAACACGCCAAGGACACTTTTGAAACTAAACATGACAAAACCGGAAAACTTCTACACTCAAGCTCTTCAGAATGCAAGAGCATCACTTTGCTCGACACAACACCTTTAAAATTCTCACCAACAGTCAAAGTTTCCAGTATCCCATCCGACTCCCCCGGGACATCATATGAAATTGTAGCATCATCAACCCCAAATGATTTCATGATCATAATCTGTCCAATTCTCCCACAAGCGCAACCGAACCATCATGCTCATACACTGCTGATCCCAAAGTGCCTCAACCAAAAGGAATCATGAAATCAACACCCAAGGTTGACAAGATAGTGAGCAACCATTGAAAACGACAGCAATCAAGTACAGATCTGTCACCAACCAAGGACATTACGATTGTAACTATTGAAGATACTTCAACTCAGGACTCCCCAGGGAAGCAAAAGCAAACGACAAAAGTGGTCAACCTAGAGTCCACCGACGAAACAGAGCAATTACAAGCAAACGATAACATCGAACGAGAGCAAGAAAGCCAGAACACTTCACAACAAGTCGACTTCCACAACATCGAAGAAGAACATACGCCAGCTGCAACATCGCCAGCGAAGAGCTCAATCTCGGATCTTCATGCAAGCGACTTCTTTAACCCTTCGGATTTTGGAGTTCACTCAAAATTTTTGACAGCAGGGGGTGTATGATGGAGGAAGCACGATTCCCCAGGGACTTACATTAAAACTCATATACGTGTCATCATACTATTACTAACTGCAGTATAATCTGTTAGCCATTTTCGTTATCGTTGCATCCTACGCAATGCGTACTTATCTTAGTTGAACTCCAACAATCGTTGATGTTAATCAGATGGGTACGGACTGGTACCGTCTAGTTTCATTCACTTATTCTTGAACTCATTTGAAATTGACTGAAAGATATAAAACAGAAGTGAACCGAATCTCTCGGTAAAGGAGAAAATTCAGTGTTAATCCCTGATCGTTTTCATCTCCTCATAACATGGCGCAGCCAATGAAATCAGCTATCGCTGTACCCTTCTTCTGGTAAAGCGGAGCCAACCCATTAAGCGAGTGGCAAACGTGGTTCTCCACATTTAAAACGGCTGTCATGGCAAAAGAGAACATGCAGGTGGAGCAACTACTAAGAAACAAACCAACACTAAACGACCTCTTCTATCCGACAATTCCATCATACGAGAAAAGAAAAGAAAATTCGAACGAAGAAGAGGACAGAAAAAGAGAAATCAGAAACGAGTACAGTACCAATGAACTAGAACTGTTAGTAGTAGTATGGCCACTAGAACATTTTAAACACTATCTCTACGGGACTGATTTCACTTTACAAACAGACCATAGAGCACTTCTATCCGCACTAAACGAAAACCGAGGCAACAAAACGTATCAAGGCCGACTTACATGTTGGTTAGACAGATTACTCCCATTCCATTTCAACCTGGAACATATCCCGGGGAAAAATATGGGATTTGCCGACTACTTAAGCCGTCACCCCAAAAACAAACCACCTCCTCCCTCAGAGGATGACACTAAATACATAATTAAATTGATAAATGATTTCATTTTTGGCCTAACCAAAAATCCGATTGAAAATACATTGGCCAATAGAACACTAGCAGACAAATATCAGCCAATTAACAATGCAACGAACAATTATCCGCAAGCGAATAATTTCAACAACGCTTTTTGAATTAACTCTAGTGAATTCAAGCTGCCTTCCGTTACATCTACTTCTACCCTCTCAATTCCAAATTCAAAATTCAATCAGAAATTATTACACAATTCAAACTCTACAGATTATATACCTTTAAATCTTACAAATTCAATTTATTCAAAATCAATTTATCATAATTCCGTTTAAAAATCTACAAATCATCATAATCCCAAACTTACAAATTCAATTAATTCAATTTCCACAAATTCCACTTATACAGAGCAAAGTTATCAAAATTATACATATAATTCCAAAACAAAAAATTCAATTGATCCCCAGGGACAAGTTAACGTTACCACTCGCAACCGACCTCACCACAATACTTTTGAACAACAAATATCAAAACGAAAGAGGGCCCCCAACAAACCCAAAAGCAAAATGTCAGCCAATAAATGTAGTACACAAACAATCGCAACACAAACTGAAGACAGCTCAAACAAAGGCCGGGGTAGATCGCCTATTAGATCAGATCCATCTAACCACATATTCCCCCTAAGAAATGCTAATAACATGCCACAATGCCGCAAAAACTTGGCTCAAGTATTCTGTGAGGACTTCGTGGCCGAAGCCACCGCCAGAGACAAAACAATGGCGCCCATTATTAAGTTCATTAGAGAGCGCAATTGGAAAACTTTAAAGAGAACAAGTCCCTATTTTCACTCACTCAAACGAGATCTATCAATTACTCCTTCGGGATGCGTGCTTTACGATAACCGCCTTATGGTCCCGTCACAATTAAAACAACTCGTGATAGATTCTTTACATCAAACTCATCCGGGCCAAAACGGAATGCTTCGACTAGCTGATTTAGTGTGGTTTCCCGGGATCCATCGGAACGTAACCACCAAAACCCAATCATGCGGTGACAGCATCAGAAAAGGTAAAAACCTAAAACAACTAAAAACAAACAATTCCCTAGAGACAATGCCTAAGCTCACAGAACCAAATGAAGAAGTCCAATAAGACTTTGCAGGACCAATTTCTTTTAGAGAACATAAGCAAAATTATTATATCCTGGTTTCGGTAAGTTTCCCTCACGCACAAGTCTTCAAAGACGGTGACACGGAAACGGCATTAAACTACTTATCCGAATATTGCCAATTCCACGGCATACCCCGACCAATAAGATGCGACCAAGCCCAAGCATTTAAGGCACTCGAATTTGAGACATTTTGCAAAAATAAAAACATAAAACTAATTCTAGCACCCACGGGCAACCACAGGGCCACGGGAATGTTCGAACGTCTTATTCAAACGATAAAACGAAGAATAGCCGTAATGGAACATGACCCCTATTGTCATAATCCCCTATTGTCAAAAATCTACAAATCATCATAATCCCAAACTTACAAATTCAATTAATTCAATTTCCACAAATTCCACTTATACAGAGCCAAGTTATCAAAATTATACATATAATTCCAAAACAAAAAATTCAATTGATCCCCAGGGACAAGTTAGCGTTACCACTCGCAACCGACCTCACCACAATACTTTTGAACAACAAATATCAAAACGAAAGAGGGCCCCCAACAAACCCAAAAGCAAAATGTCAGCCAATAAATGTAGTACCCAAACAATTGCAACACAAACTGAAGACAGCTCAAACAAAGGCCGGGGTAGATCGCCTATTAGATCAGATCCATCTAACCACATATTCCCCCTAAGAAATGCTAATAACGTGTCACAATACCGCAAAAACTTGGCTCAAGTATTCGGTGAGGACTTCGTGGCCGAAGCCACCTCCAGAGACAAAACAATGGCGCCCATTATTAAGTTCATTAGAGAGCGCAATTGGAAAACTTTAAAGAGAACAAGTCCCTATTTTCACTCACTCAAACGAGATCTATCAATTACTCCTTCGGGATGCGTGCTTTACGATAACCGCCTTATGGTCCCATCACAATTAAAACAACTCGTGATAGATTCTTTACATCAAACTCATCCGGGCCAAAACGGAATGCTTCGACTAGCTGATTTAGTGTGGTTTCCCGGGATCCATCGGAACGTAACCACCAAAACCCAATCATGCGGTGACAGCATCAGAAAAGGTAAAAACCTAAAACCACTAAAAACAAACAATTCCCTAGAGACACTGCCTAAGCTCACAGAACCAAATGAAGAAGTCCAATAAGACTTTGCAGGACCAATTTCTTTTAGAGAACATAAGCAAAATTATTATATCCTGGTTTCGGTAAGTTTCCCTCACGCACAAGTCTTCAAAGACGGTGACACGGAAACGGCATTAAACTACTTATCCGAATATTGCCAATTCCACGGAATACCCCGACCAATAAGATGCGACCAACCCCAAGCATTTAAGGCACTTGAATTTGAGACATTTTGCAAAAATAAAAACATAAAACCAATTCTAGCACCCACGGGCAACCACAGGGCCACGGGAATGTTCGAACGTCTAATTCAAACGATAAAACGAAGAAAAGCCGTAATGGAGCATGACCCCCTATTGTCCTCAGCAGATTTACCTACTATAGTCGCTAAAATCATTGACTCGATAAAACTAATTCCTCACACAAATACTAAAATAAAACCATTCGAAGCACACTGCGGTAGACCACCCAACACAGAACTGTCGAATATCATTACAAAGCCATCAATCAAAAACTTATCATAAAATAAATTGAATAATTTAGCTTCAGATCAAGAGACACTCCGTCACCCAGCGCTCCCCAGGGAGCTCATATGGGACTGGGACAACGATTCAAAACCCGAACTGGACATTCAATACAAAGACCAATCCAAGCCGGCCCGAAGTTCAGACTCCAACGGCTCAAAGAACGCGCCGCTGCTTAGCCACACGCGCGTTCCTGGTAAGATAATTCCCGATCGCCTTGAAATAACACTTGGAGATAAAACATCAACAGTAGTATTTATCAAGAAAAACGTTGCACGTAAAACGATTTCACGTAAAGCACTAGAGCCCCGAGGTACATTAAAATCACAATGGAACATAATAGCCGACGGAACAATAACACACTATTCACCCCGCACAATAACCTTAGATACGAACACAAGAAAAAACACTGTTATTCGAAAAAAAATGATTTGGCAACAGTAACTGAAACCAAACCATTAGAAACGATTGAAAAACCTAGATTACCTCACATGGTTGCATGTAAAACGGTGGGAGAATTTAAACGTAATCAGGACAAAATAAAAAAATTTTGTCTAGAAGAAAAAGCTAACAAAGCAAGAGAAGAGGAAGAAAAGGCTAAACTCGCTAGAACAAAGAATCCCTCCAGCTAACAACAACAAAGCAAAGCAACACAATCAACCGCAACCAAATGGGCCACAAAGAGGTCCTCCCACTCGCAAGAGGTCGTCGCAACAAAAGGTCGTCGCAACAAGAACAAAAAAGACCTCGTATAACGCGTCAAGCCAGGCCTCAATCCAAAACGAAGTCCACCATGAGACCAACATCCCCAGGCACAAACACCCGTCCACAATGGCTAAAGAATGCGCGCAACCGCATTAATAAGAAAACACCCTTCAATGACTTCGACACAAAATCGAAAAAGGCAGCAATCCAACACGCCAAGGACACTTTTGAAACTAAACATGACAAAACCGGAAAACTTCTACACTCAAGCTCTTCAGAATGCAAGAGCATCACTTCGCTCGACACAACAACTTTAAAATTCTCACCAACAGTCAAAGTTTCCAGTATCCCATCCGACTCCCCCGGGACATCATATGAAATTGTAGCATCATCAACCCCAAATGATTTCATGATCATAATCTGTCCAATTCTCCCACAAGCGCAACCGAACCATCATGCTCATACACTGCTGATCGCAAAGTGCCTCAACCAAAAGGAATCATGAAATCAACACCCAAGGTTGACAAGATAGTGAGCAACCTTTGAAAACGACAGCAATCAAGTACAGATCTGTCACCAACCAAGGACATTACGATTGTAACTATTGAAGATACTTCAACTCAGGACTCCCCAGGGAAGCAAAAGCAAACGACAAAAGTGGTCAACCTAGAGTCCACCGACGAAACAGAGCAATTACAAGCAAACGATAACATCGAACGAGAGCAAGAAAGCCAGAACACTTCACAACAAGTCGACTTCCACAACATCGAAGAAGAACATACGCCAGCTGCAACATCGCCAGCGAAGAGCTCAATCTCGGATCTTCATTCAAGCGACTTCTTTAACCCTTCGGATTTTGGAGTTTACTCAAAATTTTTGACAGCAGGGGGTGTGTGATGGAGGAAGCACGATTCCCCAGGGACTTACATTAAAACTCATATACGTGTCATCATACTATTAATAACTGCAGTATAATCTGTTAGCCATTTTCGTTATCGTTGCATCCTACGCAATGCGTACTTATCTTAGTTGAACTCCAACAATCGTTGATGTTAATCAGACGGGTACGGACTGGTACCGTCTAGCTTCAGTCACTTATTCTTGAACTCATTTGAAATTGACTGAAAGATATAAAACAGAAGTGAACCGAATTTCTCGGTAAAGGAGAAAATTCAGTGTTAATCCCTGATCGTTTTCATCTCCTCATAACATGGCGCAGCCAATGAAATCAGCTATCGCTGTACCCTTCTTCTGGGAAAGCGGAGCCAACCCATTAAACGAGTGGCAAACGTGGTTCTCCACATTTAAAACGGCTGTCATTGCAAAAGAGAACATGCAGGTGCAGCAACTACTAAGAAACAAACCAACACTAAACGACCTCTTCTATCCGACAATTCCATCATACGAGAAAAGAAAAGAAAATTCGAACGAAGAAGAGGACAGAAAAAGAGAAATCAGAAACGAGCGACGAAATGTCGACTTGGAAATTGAATGCAAACATTCAAAATAGAGGACCCATGATCGATAAATATACGTGGGACGAGGCAGACCTCAAAATAAAAGTGTAATCTACCTTTCCTTCGGGACCGAAGCAACCCGAATATTCCATCAAAGAAATCAGCAAACAATGATAGACCTGTGCTCAACAAACGAACTAGTCTATAAACAAGGATTGACATTTACACGCCCACGCAATCTCACATTCGACAGATTCCCGTTAATAACCGTTCAACAAAACGGAAACGAAATCATGGAAACCTTTATCAGTCGTCTAAGTGAGTTAGGTTCGAAGTGTGCCCTGGGGAATGTTGAAGAAGACCTTATTAAAGACTTGTTCATAGCGAAGATGCATAACAGCACCAGCACCATACAAATGGAACTCTTATCTGAAGCTCGCACCGCCGCACAAGTACTAAACTTTACCCTGTCCAGAAAATGAGGACAGGAAAATCAAAGAAAAATATTGCGATTCGATCATCTACAACAAACTGGAACACACAAGTGGGCGCTATCTCAAACAATCCCCCACGACAACAACCAGTAAGGCAACAACAACCAGTACAACAAACAAACACAAACAAGGAACTATGCTGGAGTTGCGGAGGAATATTTACCCCAAACGCATCGCACAGTGCACAGCTAAACAAGCACAATGCAGCATCTGCAAAAAGACAGGTCATTTTGCTAAGATGTGCCGTTGCAACATGTACCGTCTAGCTTCACTTATCTATTCTTGAAAACTCAGTGTCAATTGCTGACCGTTTTAATAATAATAATAATAACAATAATAATAATAATAATAATAATAATAATAATAATAATAATAATAATAATAATAAAAATAATAATAATAATAATAATAATAATAATCTCGTCATAATAATAATAATAATAATAATAATAATAATAATAATAATAATAATAATAATGATAATAATAATAATAATAATAATGAGAATAATAATAATATTAATAATAATAATAATAATAATAATAATAATAATAATAATAATAATAATAATAATAATAATAATAATAATAATAATAGTAATAATAATAATAATATTAATAAAAATAATAATAATGATAATAATACTAATAATAATAATAATAATAAATTGTTTTCGGAACATAAAGATTAGAAATAGAGTTACAAATTAGGAAAAATTAATAAAAGAAATGATTATATATCATGTTTAGGCTTATTTATATGAAACAAATCAGTATTGAAAAAATTGATTTGATTGAAAGCAAAGAATTAGAGGTCGATGAGATGCAAAAATATACTCAAACACCCGAAGAATGATCTCATAAATTATGTTTATTGAAACAATAAATTTTCACCATTAGAAGGTTGTGTAAGACCAGCTAGGGCAGCTGTATGAGAGCCGATTAGAGACTGCATTATAAAAGATAAAAACAAGGAAAATCTTTACTTTGCGTTTGCACACAGTGTTCTCAGTATGCGTTCAACATGGCAAAGCTCAGGGCAGATATGCAAGTTGCAACAGTAGCCGCATATTATTAAAGGGTGTGCTTGCTGCTAGAAAGATTGCAGCAACGAAAAAGAAATTGTGAAGAATCGCTCTTTGGATCCTACGAGAAATTTATTAAAGTTAAAAAAAATTTTAAAAAAATCGAATTTGGTTGTTTTCTGAGAAGGAAGCTTTTTATTTCACTAGAATTAACATTAGAGCAAAGAAAAGACATACATCATATCATTTCTAAGGCAATCTTGTAGAGAGAAAAATCTTTTTATCATAGGAAACAATTACTTTTTCCAAACAACAAGAGATGAGGCGCAAAAATCACCCTCAATCCCGCTTTCAAACAAAATCCTAAAAAGTAATCTTTTTTATGTAAGATTTTTTACTTATATTAAGCATGTGTGGTCTCTGATTGAATGCCATTCGATCTAATGTTCTCAATCAAGCCAATACCATGGCTTCTGCACCCACTTATAAACCTAATTTGAAAAAAGTAACAACAGGTCAAGTGTATATAGGGTTAATCCAAGCAACATAACCACAATGTAAGTGATGGCTGAGGACAGTCATCGTTGCTAATGGAACTCATGGCGTGAAGGTTGATCTCCAAATCAAGTTATTTAATTTTATGAAGCTCCAAGTACTAAGTATATAGAAAGAACGATGAAAAATAAGAATTCCAATTTTCTCGGAAAAATATGATGCCAAAAAATTGAAAACCCTAACAAATGTACAGTTTTTTGGATAAACGAAAATTAATTGTGTTCGGGACAGAAAGATTAGAAATAGAGTTACAAATTAGGAAAAATGAATAAAAGAAGTGATTATATGTCATGTTCAGGCATATTTATATGAAACAAATCGGTATTGAACAAATTGATTTGATTGAAGGCAAAGAATTAGAGGTCAATGAGATGCAAAAATATACTGAAACACCCGAGGAATGGTCTCACAAACTATGCTTATTGAAACAATAAATTTTCACCATTAGAAGGTTGTGTAAGACCAGCTAGGGCAACTGTATGAGAGACCCGACTAGATACTGCATTATAAAAGATAAAAACAAGGAAAATCTATAATTTGCGTTTGCACACAGTGTTCTCAGTATGTGTTCAACATGGCAAAACTCATGGCAGACATGCAAGTTGCAACAGTAGCCGCATATCATTTAAGGGTGTGCTTGCTGCTAGAAAAATTGCAGCAACGAAAAAAAAAGTTTTGAAGAATCGCTCTGTGGATCCTACGAGAAATTTATCAAAGTTCCAAAATAAAAAATAAGAATCGAATTTGGTTTATGTAAGGTTTTTAATTATATTAAGCATGTGTGGTCTCTGATTGAATTCCATTCGATCTAATGTTCTCAACCAAGCAAATACCATGGCTTCTGCACCCACCTATAAACCGAATTTGAAAAAAGTAACACCAGTTCAAGTGTAAATAGGGTTGATCCAAGCAAGATAACCACGATGTAAGTGATGGCTGAGGACAGTCATCGTTGCTAATGGAACTCATGGCGTGATGGTTGATCTCCAAATCAAGTTATTAAATATTATGAAGCCACAAATACAAAAGATATAGACAGAACGATGAAAAATAAGAATTCCAATTTCTTCGGAAAAAATTGTTGCCAAAAAAATTGAAAACCCTAAAAAAAGTACAGTTTTTTGGATAAACGAAAATTAATTGTTATCGGAACAGAAAGATTAGAAATAGAGTTACAAATTAGGAAAAATGAATAAAAGAAATGATTATATATCATGTTCAGGCATATTAACATGAACCAAATCAGTATTGAACAAATTGATTTGATTGAAAGCAAAGAATTAGAGGTCAATGAGATGCAAAAATATATTGAAACACCCGAGGAATGGTCTTACAAATTATGCTTATTGAAACATTAACTTTTCACCATTAGAAGATTGTGTAAGTCCAGCTAGGGCAACTGCATGAGAGACCCGATTAGATACTGCATTATAAAAGATAAAAACAAGGAAAATCTATAGTTTGCGTTTGCACACAGTGTTCTCAGTATGTGTTCAACATTGCAAAACTCATGGCAGATATGCAAGTTGCAATAGTAGCCGCATTTTATTTAAGGATGTGCTTGCTGCTAGAAAGATTGCAGCAACGAAAAAATGTTGTGAAGAATAGCTCTGTGGATCCTACGAGAAATTTATTAAAGTTACAATAATAAAAAAATAAGAATAAAATTTGGTTGTTTTCTGAGAAGGAAGCTTTTTATTTCACTAGAATTAACATGAGAGAAAAGAAAAGACATACATCATATCATTTCTACGGCAGTCTTGTAGAAAAAAATTATCATAGGAAATAATCACCTTTTCCAGACAACAAGAGATGAGACCCAAAAATCACCCTCAATCCCGTTTTCAAACAAAATCCTAAAAATTAATCTTTTTTATGTAAGATTTTTACTTATATTAAGAATGTGTGGTCTCTGATTGAGTTCAATTCAATCTAATGTTCTCAATCAAGTCAACACCATGGCTTCTCCGCCCACTTATAAACTTAATTTGAAAAAATTAACAACAGGTCAAGTGTAAATAGGGTTGATACAAGCAAGATAACCACGAAGTAAGTGATGGCCGAGGACAGTAATCGTTGCTAATGGAACTCATGGCATGATGGTTGATCTCCAAATCAAGTTATTTAATATTATGAAGCCACAGATACGAAAGATACAGAAAGAACGATGAAAAATAAGAATTCCAATTTCTTCGGAAAAAATTGATGGCAAAAAAATGAAAACCCCAAAAAAAAGTACAGTTTTTTGGATAAACAAAAATTAATTGTTTTCGGAACAGAAAGATTAGATATAGAGTTACAAATTAGGAAAAACGATTAAAAGAAATGATTATATATCATTTTCAGGCATATTTATATGAAACAAATCAGTATTGAACAAATTGATTTGATTGAAGGCAAAGAATTAGAGGTCAATGAGATGCAAAAATATACTGAAACACCCGAGGAATGGTCTCACAAACTATGCTTATTGAAACAATAAATTTTCACCATTAGAAGGTTATGTAAGACCAGCTAGGGCAACTGTATGAGACACCCGATTAGATACAGCATTATAAAAGATGAAAACAAAGAAAATCTATAATTTTCGTTTGCACACAGTGTTCTCAGTATGTTTTCAACATGGCAAAGCTCATGGCAGATATGCAAGTTGCAACAGTAGCCGCATATCGTTTAAGGGTGTGGTTGCTGCTAGAAAGATTGCAGCAACGAAAAAAAAGTTGTGAAAAATCGCTCTGTGGATCCTACGAGAAATTTATTAAAGTTACAATAATAAAAAAATAAGAATCGAATTTGGTTGTTTTCTGAGAAGGAAGCTTTTTATTTCACTAGAATTAACATAAGAGCAAAGAAAAGACATACATCATATCACTTCAAGGGCAATTTTGTAGAAAAGAAACTTATCATAGGAAACAATTATTTTTTCCAAACAACAAGAGATGAGACCCAAAAATCACCCTCAATACCATTATCAAACGAAATCCTAAAAAATAATCTTTTTTATGTAAGATTTTTACTCATATTAAGCATGTGTGATCTCTGATTAAATTCAATTCTATCTAATGTTTTCAATCAAGTCAATACCATGGCTTCTGAAGCTAATTTGAAAAGAGTAACAACAGGTCAAAGTAAATAGGGTTGATCCAAGCATGATAACCACGATGTAAGTGATGGCTGACGACAGTCATCGTTGCTAATGGAACTCATGGCATGATGGTTGATCTCCAAATCAAGTTATTAAATATTACGAAGCCACAAATACGAAAGCTATAGAAAAAACGATGAAAAATAAGAATTCCAATTTCTTCGGAATAAATTAATGCCAAAAAAATTGAAAACCCACCAAAAATGAACAGTTTTTTGTATAAACGAAAATTAATTGTTTTCGGAACAGAAAGATTAGAAATAGAGTTACAAATTAGGAAAAATGAATAAAAGAAATGATTATATATCATGTTCAGGCATATTTATTTGAAATAAATCAGTATTGAACAAATTGATTTGATTGAAAGCAAAGAATTAGAGGTCAATGAGATGCAAAAATATATTGAAACACCCGAGGAATGGTCTTACAAATTATGCTTATTGAAACAATAACTTTTCACCATTAGAAGATTGTGCAAGTCCAGCTAGGGCAACTGCATGAGAGACCCGATTAGATACTGCATTATAAAAGATAAAAACAAGGAAAATCTATAGTTTGCGTTTGCACACAGTGTTCTCAGTATGTGTTCAACATTGCAAAACTCATGGCAGATATGCAAGTTGCAACAGTAGCCGCATTTTACTTAAGGATGTGCTTGCTGCTAGAAAGATTGCAGCAACGAAAAAGAAGTTGTGAATAATCGCTCTGTGGATCCTACGAGAAATTTTTTAAAGTTACAATAATAAAAAAATAAGAATCGAATTTGGTTGTTTTCTGAGAAGAAAGCTTTTTATTTCACTAGAATTAACATTAAAGCGAAGAAAAGACATACATCATATCATTTCTAAGGCAATCTTGTAGAAAAAATATCATAGGAAACAATCACTTTTTCCAAACAACAAGAGATGAGGCCCAAAAATCACCCTCAATCCCGTTTTCAAACAAAATCCTAAAAAGTGATCTTTTTTATGTAAGATTTTTACTTATATTAAGCATGTGTGGCCTCTGATTGAATTCAATTTGATCTAATGTTCTCAATCAAGCAAATACCTGGGCTTCTGCACCCACCTATAAACCTAATTTGAAAAAAGTAACACCAGTTCAAGTGTAAATAGGGTTGATCCAAGCAAGATAACCACGATGTAAGTGATGGCTGAGGACAGTCATCGTTGCTAATGGAACTCATGGCGTGATGGTTGATCTCCAAATCAAGTTATTAAATATTATGAAGCCACAAATACAAAAGATATAGACAGAACGATGAAAAATAAGAATTCCAATTACTTCGGAAAAAATTGTTGCCAAAAAAATTGAAAACCCGAAAAAAAGTACAGTTTTTTGGATAAACGAAAATTAATTGTTATCGGAACAGAAAGATTAGAAATAGAGTTACAAATTGGGAAAAATGAATAAAAGAAATGATTATATATCATGTTCAGGCATATTAATATGAAACAAATCAGTATTGAACAAATTGGTTTGATTGAAAGCAAAAAATTAGAGGTCAATGAGATGCAAAATTATACTTAAACACCCGAGGAATGGTCTCACAAATTATGCTTATTGAAACAAGAAATTTTCACCATTAGAACGTTGTGTAAGACCAGCTAGGGCAACTGTATGAGAGACCCGATTAGATACTGCATTATAAAAGATAAAAACAAGGACAATCTGTAATTTGCGTTTGCACACAATGTTCTCAGTATGTGTTCAACATGACAAAGCTCATGGCAGATATGCAAGTTGCAACAGTAGCCGCATATCGTTTAAGGGTGTGGTTGCTGCTAGAAAGATTGCAGCAACGAAAAAAAAGTTGTGAAAAATCGCTCTGTGGATCCTACGAGAAATTTATTAAAGTTACAATAATAAAAAAATAAGAATCGAATTTGGTTGTTTTCTGAGAAGGAAGCTTTTTATTTCACTAGAATTAACATTAGAGCAAAGAAAAGACATACATCATATCATTTCTAAGGCAATCTTGTAGAGAAAAAAATTTTATCATAGGAAACAATTACTTTTTCCAAACAACAAGAGATGAGACCCAAAAATCACCCTCAATCCCGTTTTCAAATGAAATTCTAAAAAGTATTCTTTTTTACGTAAGATTTTTACTTATATTAAGCATGTTTGGTCTCTGATTAAATTCAATTCGATCTAATGTTCTCAATCAAGTCAATACCATGGCTTCTGCACCCACTTATAAACCTAATTTGAAAAAAAGTAACACCAGGTCAAGTGTAAATAGGGTTGATCCAAGCAAGATAACCACGATGTAAGTGATGGCTGAGGACAGTCATCGTTACTAATGGAACTCATGGAGTGATGGTTGATCTCCAAATCAAGTTATTAAATACTACGAAACCACAAATACGAAAGCTATAGAAAGAACGATGAAAAATAAGAATTCCAATTTCTTCGGAAAAAATTGATGCCAAAAAAATTGAAAACCCACAAAAAAGTACAGTTTTTTGTATAAACGAAAATTAATTGTTTTCGGAACAGAAAGATTAGAAATAGAGTTACAAATTAGGAAAAATGAATAGAAAAAATGATTATATATCATGTTCAGGCATATTTATATGAAATAAATCAGTATTGAACAAATTGATTTGATTGAAAGCAAAGAATTAGAGGTCAATGAGATGCAAAAATGTACTGAAACACCCGAGGAATGATCTCACAAATTATGTTTATTGAAACAATAAATTTTCACCATCAGAAGGTTGTGTAAGACCAGCTAGGGCAACTGTATGAGAGCCCCGATTAGATACTGCATTATAAAAGATAAAAGCAAGGAAAATCTATATTTTGCGTTTGTACACAGTGTTCTCAGTATGTGTTCAACATTGCAAAACTCATGGCAGATATGCAAGTTGCAACAGTAGCCGCATATTATTTAAGGGTGTGGTTGCTGCTAGAAAGATTGCAGCAACGAAAAAAAAGTTGTGAGGAGTTGCTCTGTGGATCCTACGAGAAATTTATTAAAGTTACAATAATAAAAAAATAAGAATCGAATTTGGTTGTTTTCTGAGAAGAAAGCTTTTTATTTCACTAGAATTAACATTAAAGCAAAGAAAAGACATACATCATATCATTTCTAAGGCAATCTTGTGGAAAAAATATCATAGGAAACAATCACTGTTTCCAAACAACAAGAGATGAGGCCCAAAAATCACCCTCAATCCCGTTTTCAAACAAAATCCTAAAAAGTAATTTTTTTTATGTAAGATTTTTTACTTATATTAAGCATGTGTGGTCTCTGATTGAATGCCATTCAATCTAATTTTCTCAATCAAGCCAATACCATGGCTTCTGCACCCACTTATAAACCTAATTTGAAAAAATTAACAATAGGTCAAGTGTAAATAGGGTTGATCCAAGCAAGATAACCACGATGTAAGTGATAGCTGAGGACAGTCATCGTTGCTAATGGAACTCATGGCATGATTGTTGATCTCCAAATCAAGTTATTAAATATTATGAAGCCACAAATACGAAAGATATAGAAAGAACGATGAAAAACAAAAATTCCGATTTTTTCGAAAAAAATTGATGCCAAAAAAATTAAAAATCCCAAAAACAAAAAGTATATTTTTTTGGATAAACGAAAATTAAAAGTATGTACTACTAAAACCAAAATCTATTTGAAAAGTAATGACATCAATTTTCAAAAGTAAAGAGAAAATGTTGAAGTCGTCAACAACTTCTACCAAGGAGCTTTCAAAAAAACAAAAACATCAATTTAAAAAGTCAATGAGCGAGAATAAAAGAAAACACACACATCAATGAAAGGAATACCAAAAAGTTTAATAAGCCGGAATTCTTCGAGAAAAATTTGCCCGTTGGGCAGTAAGATGAGCTAAGAGTTTGGAATCTTTTCAAAATTGAAAAAGCAAAAGGACCGATTGAACTTGTTTTCCTGCGTTTAATAGACAAATGAACACAAAACGTCTGTAATGGCCAATCACAAAGAATCACTATCAATTGAAACCGAAAACAAAACAATTGAATATGTAATAAAGGAAAGAAACCAAATTCCTTTCAACAAACGATTGCTGGAGCAAATGAGATTGACTCCACAAAAAAAGACTCAGAGAAAAATTCTTTCAAAAAATTGTACATTAATTAAACAAAATTCAAATTGTTTCAATCAATTACATTAGAAAATAGCGAAAGAGTCAAAACCTTAAAAAATTTCGGAAACTGCATGAACTCAAAGATCTTCAGTTGCATGTCAAATTCTAGTTAGCATCATAAAAAATATACTTTTTGCCTTTTAAGACTCGATATATTTAGATCAACGCAGTTAGAACTCAAAATTTCCTTATTTTTTGAAACCAATTACGTTCAAAAAAACTATTGGCTATCCAATTCAAATTGTTACCAGGATTTCTTTATGGCACTGTATCAATAGGTGAGACCGTCCATTTCTCAGGTTGTGGTTCTGTAATAAAGCTACAGAAACAAACAATCGTCGAAAGTCAAAAAGGTTTTTACGAAAAGAAACAGTTCCGAGTAATCAGTATGATAAAACAATTGAAAGAACATGAAATAAGATTTTTAGATCTCGTTAGAACTTCAATGGGAGTATTAAAAATCCAATTCATTACTATGCTTATTCTTGTTACTATTGAAGATCACTAGCACAAAGAACAAAAAGACCATAAATCATGAAATTGATGAACACCGCCATAAAAAATTTATGAAAACAAAAAGCGTAACGGTGGAAAAAATTTGGATTCAATGCTCCAATTCAGTCAACAATATCTGCTCACTAGTAAAACACATGCATCCACTGTAATATGCTAGTTTTGAACAAAACAAAAATCCAAAAAATCTATAACCAAAATTGATTTAAATTCATAAGAATCACAGTGAGACCGTGAACGTGTTTTTGTGAAGGGAGGAGACTAGTAAGCTGGCCTCTCCTTTTCGGAGTTTCACCAAAACTGGTTGCGTAGTTGCCGCATGGAATGTTCTGCAAAAGCCGCGTTTTGATTTGACGCAACTAATTTTTTAAGCGTTGTTTACGGACGACGTAAAGTACCTGTCTTTCTGATGGAAAGTAATCAAGGCCTTGATGATGATGAGTTTTTGAAGTGGGTATACCCCACAAACAGCTGTAACGAATTTGTGACGTGCGTCTAACAGAGACGTCAAACTTGACCTCCGATATCCTTTTGATATAACCAGATGAGCGTTTGAGACCATCAGGTCCTATAAAGAATGACATCAATTTTCAAAACTGAAGAAAAAAGTCGTCAACAACTTCTACCAAGGAGCTTTCAAAAAAACAAAAACATCAAT
Source organism: Convolutriloba macropyga (assembly GCF_964194025.1). NCBI lineage: Eukaryota > Metazoa > Xenacoelomorpha > Acoela > Convolutidae > Convolutriloba > Convolutriloba macropyga. The sequence continues at coordinate 20,703,800 of NC_134474.1, forward strand.
TTAAAAAGTCAATGAGCGAGAATAAAAGAAAACACACACATCAATGAAAGGCATACCAAAAAGTTTTATAAGCCGGAATTCTTCGAGAAAAATTTGCCCGTTGGGCAGTAAGATGAGCTCAGAGTTTGGAATCTTTTCAAAATTGAAAAAGCAAAAGGACCGATTGAACTTGTTTTCCTGCGTTTAATAGACAAATGGACACAAAACGACTATAATGGCCAATCACAAAGAATCCATTTCAATTGAAACCGAAAACAAAACAATTGAATATGTAATGTCGGAAAGAAACCAAACTCCTTTCGACAAACGATTGCTGGAGCAAATGAGATTGACTCCACAAAAAAAAGACTCAGAGAAAAATTCTTTCAAAAAATTGTACATTAATTAAACAAAATTCAAATTGTTTTAATCAATTACATTAGAAAAAAGCGAAATAGTCAAAACCTAAAAAAAAGTTCGGAAACTGCATGAACTCAAAGATCTTCAGTTGCATGTCAAGTTCTAGCTATGAATTGAAAAAAAGTTAGCATCATAAAAATACACTTTTTGCCTTTTAAGACTCGATTTATTTACATCAACGCAGTTAGAACTCAAAATTTCCTTATTTTTTGAAGCCAATTACGTTCAAAAAAACTATTGGCTGTCAATTCAAATTGTTACCAGGATTCCTTTATGGCACTGTACCAATAGGTGAGACCGTTCATTGCTCAGGTTGTGGTTCTGTAATAAAGCTACAGAAACAAACAATCGTCGAAAGTCAAAAAGGTTTTTACGAAAAGAAACAGTTCCGAGTAATCAGTATGATAAAACAATTGAAAGAACATGAAATAAGATTTTTAGATCTCGTTAGAACTTCAATGGGAGTATTAAAAATCCAATTCATTACTATGCTTATTCTTGTTACTATTGAAGATCACTAGCAAAAAGAACAAAAAGACCATAAATCATGAAATTGATGAACGCCGCCATAAAAAATTTATGAAAACAAAAAGCGCAACGGTGGAAAAAATTTGGATTCAAAGCTCCAATTCAGTCAACAAAATCTGCTCACTAGTAAAACACACGCATCTTCTAAAATATGCTAGTTTTGAACCAAATAAAAATCCTAAAAATCTATAACCAAAAATGATTTAACTTCTTAAGAATCACAGTGAGACCGTGAGCGTGATTTGTGAAGGGAGGAGACTAGTAAGTTGGCCTCTCCTTTCGGATTTTCACCAAAACCAGTTGCTTAGTTGCCGCATGGAATGTTCTGCAAAAGCCGCGTTTTGATTTGACGCAACTAATTTTTTAAGCGTTGTTTACGGACGACGTAAAGTACCTGTCTTTCTGATGGAAAGTAATCAAGGCCTTGATGATGATGAGTTTTTTAAGTGGGTATACCCCACAAACAGCTAAAACGAATTTGTGACGTGCGTCTAACAGAGACGTCAAACTTGACCTCCGATATCCTTTTGATATAATCAGATGAGCGTTTGAGACCATCAGGTCCTATAAAGAATGAGAACGGAGTGATGCGGCTACTACACTCGTCGAGTTTGTTCTCCAGGGTTTGATTATATTTTTCTTGATAATAAAAGACTCTCCATGAAAAAAGCATTGGAGATGACGCCTCGTCTTGTCAAGCTCAGTGGGGTTTGTTTTGCTGCCATCAACTGTGGAGTTTTTTATGGGACTGTAAAAGATGGAGCATATATGCGGTGATACAAAATATTTCTTGACAAGGTTTGATTTTTTTATAACAACAGTAACGGGATAGTATGTGCCTTATCATGCATGGTTGATATTGGGGTTTAAGATTAGGTGGAGTATTGATTTTTTTGCTTGGTTACCAAGCCTAATTTAATGTTATTACAAGCTCAGTATTTGGTACGAAAGGTATTTTTTTAAAAATTTTTGAGACTTCAGATCACACAGCGAGTAAATAGGCTGCAGAACTTAAGTGGACATCCCGTACGAGTCAGCATCTGTCGAGTTGTTGTAAGCGGCAATGTGGTGCCATTGGTCGACAATGCTGTAATCAAGGATTTCTCTTAAACTATTTTGATTGGATGGGATCTTTGTTGTTTGAGTTTTTACTGCAAAACGGTGGTTTCACACTAACACTTTGTCAAGAGTCGCAGTCAATTTTTGACGGATTTCTTTTCTCAAGCGAGCAGCGATCGAGAACATAGGAACGGTCATCACTTTCCTGTATGCAATGAGGCCTATGCCAGGGAGGGGGATTTACCTGAGCCTAAACAAAATCTACTGCGCCAAAAAAGTTTTGGGAGTTACCACCAAAAATGTGGAATTCAGGACGTTGAAGTGGTCCTGAAATGTACTTTTTTGGTATTCTGATAATTGCAAAATGCTCAAGCTCGACGCACTGCGCTTGGAAGTTATCTATTGTGTCTTTGAGGAAGTCGTCATCACAAAACTGTCCGCGGACACGCCATTTGTCCTTCAGAATTAAACGCAATTCCACGATCAGGGGTGCTACAAGAGCGATTGTTTCGCAAACCTTAGGCAATTTAATTAATACCAAATGTGGTGTTAAAATTGGCGTTGGTGTTGCCGATGTCTTTGCTGACAACAAGAGTATCTTTGTAGTAATCCCACTACATATCGATCACAGGAGAGTGGGATCCCTAGATGAAGTGATCTTGCACATCGCTTACAGACTTGGAAAGCTTCGAACCTCCTATATCGAGAAGTCGAGGTGTTCCCGATCAACTTCATTGGTTGTAAGTAATGGTCCATCTAGCAGTTCCCAAGGACAGCTCTTGGGGTGATTCGGTACTCCTTAACGTTGTCGCGAGTTGTGGTTTGAATTGCGTAGTTAGTTCTCTGCGTTTACGCCTTTACAATTTTGTTGAATGTAATTTTATAAAACAACAATTAACATGAATTTTTGGGTGATACGGCAAAAGAATTTCATCTGAGCTGTAGAAGAAAAAAAGTATGTTTTGTAGTATACCGGATCTGGTGAGTAAATATTTGTTAAGTGATGCACATTTGCTGTAAGCTGCCCCATTGGGTACCCTTTATGTTCGGGTTAAAAATTGGATGGCTTGGTAAGTACCAACCGCGTTTCGAGCGCTTTTCCACATTGTGCACATCCATTACTCTGACTACCTATCGGACATTTTTTTAAATGGCTGGTCTTTAATGATAATTTTTCAAAACATTTAATTTTTTTGACATCCTTATTCACTGTGATGTTTAGCAAAAAATCATGCGCACGTGAATTAGTGGTGGATCATGGATTCACATGTTTCGGTGCTTCATGCTACTCGAAGTAGAACCTAAATTCTACCGGACTAGCGAGATCAAAGCTGCACTCCGCATAAGATTTGAAAAAAGTTCAGACTAAAACTGAAGGTGACAGGGATGGGCCTCTTAACATTTAGCCAATTGCCTATGTGGTAGCAAAGAGTATCTTTTTTGAAAGCAAAGGGCTCTAGCGAGAGGATGGCGTAGAACACATACTGTCCAAACAGCATTTTTGGAGTTTCTAGCAATGTTTTGCTGGTTCTAGGACTGCTAGTTGGGATCAAGCTTCCAAATTTGACTTAATGGCAAATACGTCCGCGCCTACACTCAAAACATTTTCACTTGTTGAGTGACTTAAAGTTTTTCGTGTGCTTGGCTCTCGAGTGGTGTTACAGTCACTTCAACCAAATTGATGGCAATATTTTCTTCAGTGTTTATGTACTTAACTGTTAATTTCATTATAGTACCGTGAAAACCAAGTCTAATTGAAATACAATAAGAGACCTGGGAGTAAAGGCCGGCGGTATCGCACAAAACAGCAGACATACTATCCTTATCAGAACAGTTCGTCAACTGCCATTTTTTCACCTGAGGAGAGCTTAAATATTTCTGGCATATGTCTTTGTTGTTGTATTAGTCGGCGGTTGACCACTAGAAAGCTTACATTGACATGCGTTAGCATCAGAATTAAAATTGTTGTTAGTTCTGGAGTTTTTGATGCATTGGCCGTCTCAGCTCAACCAGAAATTGCACTTCGGGAGCCGTTGCAAGAATCGTTTCTGTTCTTTCGTTATTCTCGCAATCGTGAGAAGCACAGTTTTGCTGCGGCAGCTGCGCTTAGTTGCTGTGTGAGATTTTATGGTTTAAAACCAAAACTTTCCCAGCAGCGGAGATGGCCGTTAAACGTAACGCAGCAAAAAGCAGAAAAATTTATTTTAGGTGCAGTTTTTTTATGCATTTCCTTTTGATGTGTGTTGACAGCAAATATATTTGAGGCAACTCTATTCTTATATAATGAGTTGGTGTTGTTCTTTTTTGTGCATCTTAAGGAGGTGCTGTGTTTTGTCAAGCACCGCCCCTCGGCTTTCTCCTTCAACCAATAGTTCAAGTCAAAAGGTGTCGGCTTCCCTCAATGTTTCTATACTGCAGAGATTGGCTCAAATTCTTTCTAATTTGGTGGTGGTTTTTGCACAGTCGTATCAATAAGTGAGGTCCTTTTCAGGTTAGAGTCATATGAGAGTGACCTGCAAACCTCGACTTGAAAGAGTAGCTGACCACTTTATTGTCTTATCGCCTTTATGCGTCTTCAAATGTTGGGGAAGTGTTGTATCTGTCCAAATGCGCACTGCTGACGGCTTGTGACTGACCAAACTCTTGATCCAGTGTTTACTTGAGTCTTGTTGCGTGAGGCCACACTATTTGATCAATCGCCGTTTCGGTTTTTCTTGTGACAAGAGTTTGAAGTTACGTCAACTTGTCATGCGTAAGGGATTGCCAGTCAACCACATACTTAAATTATCCATACCACTCAGGCCACTCTAAAGACTTACCATTGTAAAATGACAGTTCCGCTTCTGGCAAGTAATCATTGTTGTTCTTGCTTGTAATTGATTCCAACTCTTCAATTGATTTCTCTTTTTCCGATGAGGGGCCGGGGATAGTATCGAGTGGGCACAAGTGGATAGGGACCGCGTGTCTGTATATCGATAAATAATTGCTGCGGTAGTAAAAAGAGAATCAAGAGCGGGAAATCTGCTCCGGACTGGATACTGAAGGGCAATGATTAAACGGTGCTGCCCTTTGTGTAAATGCAGTGTTTATACCTGGTGGAAAATGTGGGTTGCAACAACTGATGCCGGCATGTTGTTACTATTATGAACGTTTTGGCTTACTTAGATCATGTTTGATGGATATTTTTGCACGAAAAAAAGATGTCAAGGTCTTTCAACACGAAGAAAAAAAAACAAATTTGCCCATTTTGCGCGCTGTTCTCGGAAGAAAAAAAAATCATTTCTTTTAATACTTAGCGGAAGATGATTACGAATAAAGGTCATTTTTATTACGAATAAAAGTCAAGGTGAAAGAACTATACGTTAACCAGGGAAAAAGTGACAAGTCTTGACTTGTTTTGCTGAGAATTGATGATTTTTCCACTTGAAAAAGTGGAAAATTCATCATTTGTAAAAGTGGAAAATTCATTTTAATACGAGAACAAGAAAAGTAAAACTTTTCCAATATTTTGAGTATTCAGTTCGCCAAAAAACAGTGAAGCTTTAATCTAATTAGTGGTTGCTTGTGGCCCAGTTTGGAGACTTGCTTGTTCTTGTGAGTTTTCAAATGAGTGTTAGAAAAATGCTAGCTGTATTCTTACTCCACCATTATTATTGAGATGGACCTTTTTAAAAAGAATCACCAATTCAACTTCATTTATTTTTGGTCTAAACGATCTGTTGTTTACTGGAGCCCTCAGTAACCGTTGACAACAATGACGATGCGAAGAATTTGACATTTGTTGTGGAAATGTCCGACAAACCTTTGTCACTGTTGTCCTCGGTGGCTCAAAAACAGGTGTCGCGATTAATTGTGATGCATAATTCCAGATTCGATGTTTTTCAAGTTCAATTTTTGCGGTCTCCAACGTTTTAAAAGTTTTGCTAATGAGTTGAAAACAGCAAAACTTTTAAAACGTGGGTTTTGCTGTTTTGCTGGTTCTGAATTAATAATACATACAACGCAAAATTTTTTTCCGACAACCCACGGTGGATGAAAACACCCAGAGATATGTTCCAGTTAAGCAAATTACTCGAAAGGAGAATGTCATTTTGTATCGTTTGAAAATATGTATTACTATTCATCACCAAGCTGATAAGCAAACAGTTTTTTTCGTGCCCATTTTTGACCTATATGATCAAATTCGAACTATTTACTTGGCATTTTAACTATCCCGACATTCGCCTTCAGAGATTGCATTGACAAAAAAAACGGATCTTCCCTCTTGACAATTTCAACAAGTTGAAAAACCCGAAGAAAAAAGGAGATAAAATTATTTCGTTGCAACCAAAAAATTTAGCGTTTAACATCAAAATTTGCAATAGTTCATGTCTAATTTATAAAACGAGATGATTATTTGCTTTGTGTGAAATATGCATTATATAAATCCTAAACATACTATTTAGGAAGTTTTTTTAGAGAACGGGTTTTTTTTTATTCTGACAGCTAGCTGCATATTAACATAGCTGGCTGCACGCTTTCCTCCGATCGCCAGAACCACCACTCAATCTAACATTCGATGCGTTAAACCTCTCTTCATTTAGCTTTCTATTTTCATACTCTATCATTTGTCGTGTCAGGTCTTCAAACATTTCCTTCACACCTGTTCCTGTTTTGGCCGAAGTGTAGTACCATTTATGGAAACTTGAAGACATTGCTTCGATACTGCTTGGGTCGATTTTGGCGAGGTCAGATTTGGTGCCTGCTAAAACGCAGGGAACATCTTCGTCGAGAACACTCAGTGACATCGAACGCCACTGTTCTATGTTGCTGTTTGAACTTTCTGAAGGGTTGAGGCTGAAAAAATAACTTTGTTAGTTGTAAGATTTGTCGTTAGTTGTTATATGTAGCAAAAAAACTTGGTTAAGGTTTTCATTTGGGCTACCCTCAACAGTTGCCAAATTCAGCTTGCAAAAATATTTTTATAAGTAGCCGCCATAGTCCTTGATTCGCCGATATTGTAAGAGGAAATTATTATCGAAATATTATATTTCACGTGCATGTACATAAAATTTATAAAATGTTATAGAAATTATAAAATAATTAAGTCTTCGGTTCAAAAGAACGTTTAGTACACTCATCTCAAAACAGTGGTTGGTGGACCAAATTTTGTTTTATCAATGAAAGATGTTTTGAGAATACGCTTTTCACATCAAAAAAATTGGGGGCTCACCTTTCGAATCTGGGAGAAAAATACAGAAAACTGACTTCTCTTTAAAATAAAACCGACAACCCAAAACGTATTAGTTCTAGTGTAAATAAATGGGAAACAGTTAGAAAATTTAAATTTTACAGTGCTCACAAATATCGACCCTAAACAGTGTCAATATTTTGACTAAACCATATACTGGTGATTACAGAATGGAGCGGAAGGGCGGTAGGAAAAGGCACCCGACTTTTTCAACAATTTTTGTGTTTACAGTTAAATTGATAGTTTGCTGATTATTTTAAAAAATGTTTTGTTAAATTAAACGTTTGAGGTAGAACGTTAACTGTTTTCTCATTAAATCGGTTATGGAAACAAGACTCATGAAGCATACACTCGAAGCTACAAACTCCTGTTTTCCTTGATATGGGAGACTGTGGAAAGTTAATACTTTAAGAGAACAGTTATTTTTGCAGACACCAACTAAACTTCAGAAGTTTATACTTCCCCGTTAACATGACATCATGTGTGTTCAATTACCGAGAATTTGTTTTCACCCTTTTTTTCTACTCCTTCTATATTAATTAGATTACAATATAAAACAACGGATCTTTCTTTATCATAAATTTTTATCATTTTCCTGTCAGTGGAAGCCTTCATGGGTCAGTGGAGGCCTGTCAATGGGTTAATGTAAAAAATGACAGAAATCATTTTTGCTGAAAGTAGTTCAGCAAACCCTTTTGGAGGGAAAAAGTTTTACTGCAACATTATTTTTTCATATCTAGTAGACTTTGAAAAAATTAAAATATAAGACAAAATTCATGTTTTTCCGCAAAGACTAAAAAAACTTAAGAACACTCTTCTTCCTCGGTTATATAATGTCCTTAACCAAAAATTATTTCTTTTCAGGCCAAACTAATAATCTGCTGGCTTTTCTAAAAATACAACCAGGAACCCAACGTTTCGGAGAAAAATGTGTTTCATCATCATATTTATGAATAAAAAACACTATTGCAAAATACAATCAAAATTTCAAGCTGTATTTTAAAATTTTGCAAAACTTTTAAAGAAATATAATTTAACATAATATGCAGTTGTTTTTTTGGGAGATTATATGTAAAACTTCGGAAAATTTAATTTCATCGTTAATTTCATATCCTGTACTTTCACATAGTGAAGTTTTTAAATCTTTTCCGTAGTTGCAAAGATTTGACTCTTCTGTTTATTTTTTCAATCGTTCAAAGAAAAAAGATTTCATCTTTTCTGGTTGAGAGATTGTACTAAAACCAACGAATTTTCCGCTTCCCCTTTTTCTAAGGCAATCATTATAATTCATTACAAATTTAATCAAAAATCAAACATTCAATTTTATTGCCAAACAATTTAATCAAAATTCGAGTTTTTGTAGACACTAATATTAAATGTAAAACGCACTTACTTTCGCAACTACTAAATAAAAATTGAAAAAATTTATTTCGTCGTTAATTTTGTATCTTGCATGTTTATGAAAATTTGTTTTCATCTGTTCCTAGGTAACAAAGAATTGAACTCCTTGCGCCTCTCATTTTTTACGGCTTTTCGGTTCTATGTTTCCATATGATAAGATTTTATTGTGTTCGTTGCTAAACATATTGTACCGAAACAACGGACAGCGGACCTTTCCAATACACAAAGTCTTTTTTCATTATCTTTTCAAGCCAACGTCCACTTTGGCTGAAAGTGAGAACCACTTTTAACCAAAGTATTGGAGTTCAACGTGCAAATCTCTTTGGGGGAAAACACAACCATTTGACAGCTCATGTACCTAAAACCCAAATCATAAAAGTTTTTGTCAATCTAGTGCAATTACAAAGAAAGCCAGCCGAAAGCAGTAGCAAATAAAGCAGCAAAATTTTTTCAAGTTGATTTCGGAAAAATTTTATAAAATTTATTTAGAATAATGAAACTATTCAAGATAATCGATTCAAAGACCTTTAAAGTTTTTTCTCTAAGCCAAAAATTAGTGATACAACTTTGAGTTGAGGGCAGTTGGAAAGGTCACCAAATTTTTTCAACAAGGGCTTCAGTCCAAATTGATATTCCACAGTTTTTCTTAAAATATCTCAAAGAACGTAACGTTTTTGGGACAAAAATGTTTTATCTTTAAAAGCACATTTTTGCCAAATACACTCCAAACTAAAAATTATTTTCAAAAAATTTTTTATCGCTGTTTTTAGTAGACTTTGAAAAATTAAAATAAAACGACATCAATTACAATTTAGAATTTCAGAAAACCCTATTTCCGTTTTAGTATAATGACATGTCTCTTGAATAACGGAAATTTTATTTTCGGCTATTTCAACAATTTCGTGGTCCAAATTGATAATCCGCTGATATTTCTAAAGGTATCGCAAATTCAAACTACAATCTTTAAAAAATAAAATCCCATAGATCTTCAAAAAACTAATCTGGAACATAAAATACAATTAATTTCGGAGATAATAAATGTGCTCCGAAAAAATTCATTAATTGTTTTTTCTTTTCATTTGTGCAGGACTTTGAAACAAAAATAATTAAACAGTTGTTTTTACAGGTACTAAAAAAATTCGGAAAATTTTAACCTCTTCGCTAATATAACATCCTGTGTGTTCAGTTACCGAAACATCAATTTAAAGTTTATCCAATGTGGAAACTTTTACTGTTCCAGCTATAGATTGTCTTAGTTGCTGACAGTCTGGCAGTAATTAAATCTTATATTCGAGTGGATGCATAGAACTGAAGGTTTATAAATTAAAAAAAATTGTGTTGCAGCGAGTCTTGGGTTCATCCAGCTAAACAATTTAGGCAACACAATATGACTCGTGTGTAGCACAGTATATTAAATCTCCAGCGCACAAAAAAGTTTTTAAATTATGTGACAGAAACAAATTGGAGTATCCGAAAGCAGCCTATATGCGTTAGAGAAAATTACTTGATCTGTTTGAACCAAAAAGTAGACCATTTTTTGACAGAAAAAAAACTCTTTCTAAAAACACTTTCTAGAAAGATAAGTTTTTGTGCAATTTGAAAGACGCAGAAAGAGACAAACAACACACAAGCATTACACATTATAAACACAAAGGAAATCACACAAATACAAACCCCCAGCACAATAAAAATTTTGAAAATTTTTATCTTTGAGGACTGTTCTTTAATAAAAGTTTGTCATGTTCTGATAGGTCTTTTTTGAATTTTTAGGTGTGAACTGAAGTAGGCAAATGGGTCGTTAGTTTTCATTATAACAAAAAATTGAAATGAAAAAAAAAGAAAAAACGTTGCCATTTTTGATGTCCCGTGATCAAGATGAAAATATTATTTTTTAAAATTCCCAAAATTGTGTCACCAGTGAGATTTGAAAAACTAAAAATAGCTTTTGAAAAAATTTAAAACCTATATTCAATTATACAAAATGAATTTCTTGAACAAATTTTTGTATTATGCCTCTGCTTGCATCTATTTTTGGCTATATTTGCCTCACTCTGCCTCTATTTGTTTCTAACACATAAACCAGCTTACTCTCTTTGACTGATTCTCTCTTCCTCTTTCTTTCTCTCTTGCTCTTTTTAAAACACACATACCACAAAACTTACACACACTCACTCATTGTGAAAATAAAATTTTCTTTGAGAACTGAAAATGAAAAGAATTTTACTCTTCATTTTTCAAAAACATACTTTGTTTTATATGTAAGGACTTTCACTATCAAAAACTAGATAATTTTTCAGTTGAGATAAAAACCCACATTCTGGAAAAGACCAGTTCAAAGGGTAATTTCGAAAAATAGAAAAGTGAAAAATAATTTTTTTTCTAATCTTTAATATTATGAACATTTTTATTAAGTTCTTCAACTTGCCGATCAATAAACTGTTTAACTCTCAAAGAGATCTGTTCTGCGATCTGTTTTGACAACACAAGCAGCAGAAATAGAAATTGTAAGAGAAAACTTCCACCTTTTTTCAATAATGTATTTGGTTGATTTAGTTTTCATTCGATGAAACCTGTTTTTACGTCTCCTCGGTTTTGAAAAAATTGCAATGCTTTTTTTTTGAGGAAATAAAAAAAAATGTTTGCAGAAACAGCTCTATAATTTATATGAAAATACATTTTTCTACATTTAGTTATACAATTTCAAACATGATTTTTGCTATTATGAGAGCTCTAAAGTGCATGAAGTCTTCTATCTTCTAACAAATATTTTCGCTACAGAGAAACATTGGCTTTTGCAATAGGTTTGGATCGGCAGAAAGCAGGGAGACTGAAAAAAAAATTTTAAAAATGCTTTAAAAAAACAAAGTGGTTGAATTTTTTCCAAATTTTTTGTGAAATAAATAAAATTTTAATTTTTAGGCAATAAGCAGTAAAGAATTACTCGTAACAATCAACTTTCCTTAACCTAACAATTTTTTCCCCCGATTTTCTGTGTCTGTTTTTAAATTTCAACACGATCTGTGACTCCAAACTGTTGGAACAGTAACTCCAATGAATTATACCTAGACGCACAATTAGGAGGTGTAAAGGGTTGTGCTCACTGCACTGGCGGACGCCAAACTGGCGAAGGTTAGACCCTATGCTAACACTTGTCATATGTGGCTTATATGCTTTCAATTTCGAATTAAATCGCATTTGCTCATATATCATCATAGAGGTGAAGATACACATCAATTATTTTGTTGGTCATAGTCTACCGAGAAAAAGGAAGCAGCTTCATAGTCTGTTACATATTGATTGGAGTTACACTAAATCGTTAGCTCTGAAGCATTAATGGAACAAAAACATTTTCAAGCAAAATGTTCAAGTGTCTTACAAGAGCATCCCAAAATAGTAAAATCCTGATTCGCTCTAGCGACATTCTCATTCAAGCGTCATAAAAAGAGCTGCTCATGTTTTCTCCTATAGCTGATGATGGTGTCAGCTAAATTGAAATCGGTGTTGTGGAAAGGTAAAGTTGAAAAAGCTTTTTTCTTCACACCTGAAGTATGAAACCATTTTCTTGATGCATAATAATCTAAACGTATTGAGGAATGGTTAAATTTTGATAGTTTTATTCATGCTTCTTTTCAAAACATCTTCGCAGTGTTTTGTACATTAAGTTGCTTTGTTACTTTCATACTGACAAATACTGACAAACAACCAGCAGCGAAAAATGTGTCATATTTAAAAACCAAAAGTACAGGTTCGGGACAGCGATTCAAGCGCATTTTAGCAGGGACAACAGCTTTGAAAAGTATGATTAAACAAAAAGTCGAGTCCTCTAAGCTCCATATATAAAAACATATATA